>NW_024467439.1:0-146753 GCF_001561935.1 Penicillium griseofulvum
TATTATAATTTATAACTATTAGGGATTTTAAAGCTATAAGCTAAATACCTAAAAATATATAGATTTTCTATATAACTTATATAAATCACAGGATCCTATAAATTTAGCTATATTTACACTATTTATAGTACCGCGGTACTACCGTTACAGTACTACAGTACGGGACCAGAGCATCAGTACCGCCAAGCTTAGTACCGCAGAGACCGGAGTGAACCCTTAGTCACGGCACGTTACTGGTACCGCGGTACTGGTACCGCGTGATTTATCAAGGCCTACGGGCGATGTTGTAGTCTAACCTCTACTAGGATTCTAGGGTTATTCTCCTAGCTTAAGATCTTAAATATTAAGTTACTGCGGTCTCTAATTATAATATTATAGTAAGCGATTACTTTATTATACTCGATCTAGAGGTTCTTAATTATCTTATTAAGGTTAGCTCTTTCTACTATAAGGACTGAAACTTTATCCTTAAGCTCCTAGTATTAGTATTCTAATCGCTTATACTAGTAGATAAGTTCCTAGAACCTCTCTTAAGAAGGGGTCTTTATTAATCGTTTATATAAGGAGGACAATTCCTCTCTAGCGTTATCTTTATTATTATTTTTATTAATTTCTACTAATCTTATTAAAGTCTTAGGGTCTAGAGTATACGTCTTGTATTTAAGGGCTTCTTTATTATTAAGCGTAGTAGTAATAGGTTACTTACTATAGTTTATTGGATTCTATCGAGTTCTAACTATTTTAATTAATCGAACTAGATTCGGTTCAGTTCGAGTTAAGTCTTAGCTTATATAATACTAAGGAATGGGAAGTAAGGTAAAGTAGGGCTAGGACTAATTATAATAATAGTCTGTATAACCTTACTACTAGTAGAATTGAGAATAGTACTTACTATTATATTATATACTAATTCTTCGATAAAAGAGTATAATTTAACGGAAATACTAAGTATGGAGAATAAAACAAAAGAAAGAAGAAAGAAACGAATCCCCCGACGTCTTTGTGCGCTCGCATAGGCAGTAATACTAAATATTGCAAATATCGTCTATGATTACTCCCAATCCAGAACTCTAACCGAAGTTAGGACCCCGTGGCAGAATCCTACCTGTAGTACTTAGATTGTGACATACGATAAGGATTTATATAACCTAAGGCTAGCCTAGTGCTACTAACGTATTCGGTAAGCGAGTGGTCTATATATATAAGCCAGTGGACTACCACGAGCAACCTATTAAATTTAATTCCATTTATCTTAACCAAAACGCTATTAAATTGATTCAACTAAAATAATTTATCTATCTAGACAAGTCTCTCTTCTATACCCCGGCAATCTACATATTCCACACGCTCGCCCAGCCTGTAGAGCTGGCTGTAAACCTACTGAAACCTGCTTACGATAGGTATTGATACGCGCTACTTGGGCCTTAAATAGTTCTAAACGTATAGCTTACGAACCTCCTAAACTAAAAGGCTTCCTTTATAATCTATCTACCGTATAGATTAGGTCCGCTTTTGCTTCTTCTTCTCGTTTTTATCGCGTAATTCCTAGTTTTCTTTAGCGAGTAAGATAGTACCTTATAGTATAAGACAGAAGCCTTTTATAAGCTAGTCTAATATATAATTTAATAGACTTAGTAAGCTACGAGACCTTATATAAAGTAAAGATTTAATTAACAAAGCCTATTAACGTATTTCTTTCTTTATAGCTAGTATTTTTAGTATAAAATTCTAGCTTAATTTACTCCCCTAGCTTAGAGGGGGGGTTAGGGTTCGAAGCTAGATATTAAGCTTCGAAATCACTCAGTCGGGTATAAATAGTACTAAACTAGTAGCTCTAAAGCTATTCTTAATAGTCTCTAATTTAAATACTTTATTTCGTATAATAGAGTACGCTTCGAGGAAGGTAAGTTTATTAATATAGTTAATTCCATTTCTTATCTTTCTCTCTACTAGGTAGCTATATAATCTTTTTAATACTATAAAATAACTAATATTAAGAGGTTATAAAAGATAAGAAGAGTAAGGAGGTATATAGATTAGTATAACCTTATTTTACTTACAAATCTTATCGAATTTTAGGGTTAAATAGCTTCTATATCTATCGAGTATTAAGAGCCGATATACCCCTTTTATACTTAAAGTTAAAGGAATAAAGAGCTTCTTAAGCTAGCGAAGTCTAATTTTATTAGAGGTCTAACTATTTAAACTAATTTTAAAACGCTAATTATCTAGAAGGCTATCGAACTAAGATTTAATAAAGACTTTACCTTTAAAAATTATATATAGAGGGAGAGCTTAACCTAAAGTATTTATATATTTAATAGTAGTTACCTATTCGCGATTTCTAGGTTATAAAAGCGAGCGCTAACTATAGTATTCACTCCTTATAATTACCTTTATTATAGTAATTAATCCTATTATAAAACCTATCTTATAGAAGTTATAGATATTATTAAGGTCGATTCTAAATTAAGTAATTATCTTTTTAATAAGATTAAACTACTCTTAAATAATTTTCGGGTCTTCGTATTTTGTATATTTATAATTATAGTATCTTAAGAATCGGGAGGAGAGGAGAGGGTATTATTATATAAAGTTATAAACTTATTTTTCGCCGACTGAAATCACTAAGGTAGTTCTACACTTTTCGAGGAGAAGATTTACTATTTCTCGAACTATAGAAGGATAAGGAGCTACTCTACAAGAATCTATAGAGAGAATCCATTTTTAAAGAGACTCCTCTTCAATTTCGGTCAATTTCTTAGAATTTACGCGTGAAATCGCGCGGTAAGGGGTGCTCTTTAGACAACAGAGGAGAGTAGATTTCGGGACTTCAAAACGGCGCGCTACTTCACAAATAGAGATAATTTGCTAGGTCTTAATAGCCTAAATAGCTAATAAGACCCTACCCTCTTACTCTGTTAGATTTCTAGAGGATCGAGAGCGAATTAGGGGTATGGTGGGTAGTTAAATTAACTAAGTGCTAATCTATAGACGCGTTTTAGGTTGGGTAGTCCACTAGCTTACATAGACCACTCGCTTACCGAATACGTTATATAGCGACTACTAATAGTAACAACGCCTTATTTTTAGTATCTGAATATAAGGAAAAGAAGCTAGTAGCTAAAGGTCGACTTATATAGGAGAAGAGCCTTCTGTAGATAGTATCTCGAGTCTTAGACCAGGTAGAAGATAGAAGGGATCCTAGGCGCTTATAAGTAGACTGCGACAATACCCACGAAAGTAGAGACACTTTTAGCGTCGCCAAGACATATGTGGGCACTCTTGGTAGAGTAGATACTGCCAAGAACTAGTTATATATATAAAATAGCCTAATAGGGTAATTTTTGCATTAATTTTACATAACGGTAGGCGATGGGTATTAAATTTCAAAAGGCCCACGGGCCGTGGACACTTCCTAGTGCCCATGGACGGGCGATATTATAGTCTACTTATAAGATACCTATCTTAGGACACGTATAGACCTATATAGCTTAAAATAAGAGTGTACTATAGATAAGACGTATAGCTCCCTAAGAGAAATCTAATAGGAGTGGTACTATTATAAGAGACTGCTTTAATATCTATAACAGAGCTATATAGAGTATCCTAGAAGTAGTAATATGAAAGGACATTTATAATAGACTAATTTTAGCTAGCTTATTTTAAGAGTAAGGTGTTGCCAGCCAGTTCTTTTCAAAGAGAAGAGTGCATTCTAACGAAATACTAAGTACAGAGAAGAAAAGGGAAGAAAGAAGGAAGAAGGAATCGAGTTTGCGAGGCCTTTGTAGGTCCGCAGCAAACAATAACAATAAGCCATGCAAACTTCCTACCTCTTCTATCCTAATCTGGAGTCCTAACCGAAGTCGGGATCTAATAGCAGAATCCTTCTAACCGCGGTCAAAGATTCTTTCATAATCAATTTCTGACCAGGGTCAGAAATTCCTACTAGGTAGAAGCTAGTAGTGCTTATTACAAAGCGTCTCAGATCGTGACATAAGGGTCGCTTAGAAGGTAGAAAATAAGAGACTTCTTTTAAGAGGGCTTAGCTTATAGGAGAATCCTCTTAAGAGGGAATCAGTTATAGTATGTCCTATTAAAGAGTACCGGCCCTATAGAAGGGAAAATGTTATATAAGCTGGCTCTTGGTACTACTTCTCTCCTAGTCTAATTATTCTAGGATTAATTTAGTCTTAAGATAGTCTAGAGGCGACTAGGAAATGCGTACTATGGTTCTTAGCTAGATACTTACGCTATCCTAGTAAGGGCTAACGTTATTAGCTTATTAGCTAAAGGGTAGGTCCCTGTAGTAGCCTTCGATTTAGTAGTAGTCTACACTATTCTAGCTACTACTTTCTTTTTAATAGTGTGCTAATTTCCTTAAGAGCCTTATAATATAACCTCTAAGCTTTAAAGCAGCCCTAGTAATATAATTATAGTCTAAACGATATAATAGCTCAGACGTTCTATATCTGCTTGCTATTCAACTCGCGTTATTAACGACTATAAACTAGCTAATATATCGCAAACTACCCTATACTTGTATATATAAACCGCCTTATAGTATCTCCTCTTTATTATAAGTCTCGGTTTAGTAGGTTCTAATATATGTAGAGCTAACGCCTCTATAAGATAATTATAAATATATAAGTCCTATCTCCTATTATAGAAACTAGAGGTCGATTAAGTTTTTAGACTCTATACGCCTTTAAACTAATTTATCTAAGCTATTCTTTATTATATCTCTAACTAACTTATTGTCCTTAAATCTAAGTAAGTATAATACCCTGCTGTTAGTTAATAGTAGTAGCCTAGAAGGCTTTATTAAATATATAGGTATACTAGCGTTAAGCCCTAAATCTTAATTTATATCTGCCGTACTTAGTGAGATTACTTAATAGCGTAAGTAGATCTACTTCTAAGATAAAGAGTTAAAGAAACTTTAAATAGAGCTCCTTTAGATATAGGAGATAAAATAAACTATAATTAACGATATACTTATTATTAACGAGGCCGAAAGAGTAAATTAGAGAAACTCCGCGATATAGATCGAATCGCTTTATACTACTATATACGAAAAAAGAAAGTAAGATTACTAAAAACTCTAAGAATATAGGGGCACTATAGTAGGAAATAGCGAAATTAAAATCGAATTACTCCCTAGAGGTTATAAAGGTCTTATAATCCGCGAAAGATATTAGTACTCTGTAAGCTAATTTAAAAGAGAAGGATAAGATAATTAACTAAATAAAGATAGTAGGATTAAAATTAAAATTAGTGTTATTATCGCAGCAGAAAAATAATGAAGAGCTAGAATCTACTAATACCTTAATAAGTATAGAGCTCTAGGTAACTAGAGCTCGTATCTAAAAATTAGAAGACTTCCCTATCTAATCCTCGGATATTAATAACGACTTTATATAAGCTATATTAAATAACTGTACTTATTCGTAAATTGACTATTCCCGTATCTTATTAGGATAACGAAATTTAGAAGTCTTTAGACCTCTACTATAAATAAATTATCCCCGTTTCTAGAATAAGATATTCTAGAAGATATTCTAAAGGTCTGTCTTCTTAGATACCTTTCCTTACGCTTGTTACTAATAGATTGAAAAGGTGAAGCCTATATAGGAGAAAATTAGGAAGGTAGATAATATAATTCTACTACCTAGCTTTCCTCTAATCCCCTTAAACTCCTTAGTAGCTAAAGCGATACGATTTGTATTAATTTTAGCTGTTCTATTTAGAGAGATTAATTAACAGATATTCTAGCCTAGCTATTTTATCTTAGAGGGTAGTAATCTTTATAAAGCTCTCGAATATCTTATAGAGAGTAATAGCGAAAGAGAGGTATTTTACTATCGTATACTTCTCTTTATTAATCCGCGCGCGGAATATAATACTCTTAAAGCTGAAATTCGAGCTGTAGTTTAGAAAATGTCTTTGTATATAGGCAGTCTCTTTTCTAAAGCGTAGTACGAATTATTTTATACAAAAGTTAAGGTAATAGTTTAGAACGCGGCCGAAGTTTAGCTTCTAATTTAGCGATTATAAAAGAAGTTCGAGATAGACTTCGAACCTTTTAATCCCGAGGATAATAAATGGGATCGCTTCCCTTCTACTAGTGAAAATATAATACTAGTGGTATAAGACCTTTATAGCCTATATCTTCTTAATATCTTCCTGTGTATTTCCTTAGTAGAAGACGGCGACCACAATCTATTGACTAAGATTATTCAACTCTGCAGATCCTAGGAATTATATTTAGTAGTATAGTATAAAGCCACTTAAATAGCAACCTCTGCTATCACTAGAATAGACTGCGGCACGATCCATAATATCCGCGGATATCCACAATCCATATCCGCAAACTGCGGATATGGATATAGACCTTATATCCATTGGATATTTGCGGATATCTAATAGATATCAAATAATATAAATATACCTAGACTTATGACCTCGAGGGGTGTGTATTAATTTTATGTTTTCCTCTGTATTTTTTGTGTAATAGTATATTATATTAAATTATTAAAATCTGGATCTTTTTAGGGTTATATAAATTCAAATCTTCTTATTCACTTATATATACTATTTATAGATCTAACTATAAAGGGCTATAGTCGAATTAAGTCTATTAAACGGTACCTATATACTATTTAGCTAAAGCTTAGGAGTTTTACTATATAGGAACCTAGAACTCTACGATTGTATTATACGTTCTTAAAGTTATAGGGTAGTAAGCGCCGGTAGTTCCTAGGCCCTAGCGCCTATTCTCTAACCTCAGTTAGAAATCCTCTTATAGTAAGGGCCTCTCCCTCTTTTTTAACTATATTTAAAAACTTAGGCTAGGGGGAGACTAGTAGTATATATAAGTAAAGTCCGAGCTCTAATACTAGTACTAGCCTATTATAGTAAATAGAAGCTATCTAGTAGCTTTAGCTATTTTCGAATCTACTCTAAATAGCCTAGTATACTCCTATCTACTAGTATCTTTAGAAGCTTATTATCCTCTTTAATAGTATTATATAGTTATTTTTAAGGTTATTTTCCTTTTACCTATCTACGTTACTTAGTACTATTATTATCTAAGTTATTATTACTACTCTTAGTATATTAAGTAACCTTAAGTCTAGTCTCCTAATCCTCTTTCTTATTATTACTAATAAGCTCTAAGACCTTAAACTATAGTAATAATCTCTAGGTTTAATCTAATAAAGTAGCTTTACCTTAGGATAGATACTCTTTAATAATCCCTAGCTTCTCTTACTAAAGATTAAAGTTAGTAGTAAACTAATATAGTATTAGGCTATAGATTATACTTAGCTTTAATTAACTATAATAGTAATAATAGATATTATAAGTATAATTAAATAGTTATTTAATACTAGTACTACTAGTAGGGATAGATAGAATATCCCTTACTAGCCTTACTAGGGTTAGGAAGCTTTACTTATATTCCTTTTAGAAAAGTCGAGGTTTCTATTACTTAATTCTATAAGTAAGATATTATATAATCTTATTATTATCTAGTTTTATAAACTCTTTTAATAGCTAGTTTTAGGATATATAAGTAATATTAAGATTATAGTTATTATTCTTATTAATAGCTACTTTAAAAGTCTCTAGTACTACTAGGTTATTAGTATTATAGGTAAGTATCTTTCTATATTAATTAAAATCTTAGTTTAGGACCTTTTAATAACGATTTATATAATTAATATCGCTTTATTAATTAGTTAAGGAAAAGTACTAGAGCTTCTTTAATAGAGAGAAGATTATTACTAAAGCGTAGATATTACTATAAGGCTTATATTCGGTAGTAGTATAGTACTTAGAGAGCTTTTTCTTTACTATTTAGAGTACCTATAATATCGGTTTCTTTTAGATTATACTTTTATTCTTAAGCTTCGCTTTAGCTATATTAAGATAGGAGAAAAGCTTATTATAGATACTATAGATATTATATATAGTAATATCCTTAGTCTTCGATAGTATTATTATAAAATTAAAGAAGGGCTTTATTAGAAGAAGAAGATATTTAACTTAACGCTACTCTTCTTAATTAAATTTAAAGTAAAGATATTAATAATTAGTATAATACTAATTATAGAATAGCTAGAGCTTCTTAGCCTAATTAAGTATTAGAAATATTAAATTCTATTATATCTAAATATCTTAGATTAGAATTAATATAGGCTCCGGCTAAAAGCCTATAAATACCTCCTAATATTATAGGCTTATATTAATAAAGACTACTAGTCCTTAGATCTTCTATACTTTTATTAGTCTAGCTATTATAAGGATCTAAGGGTAGAGGATATACCTTTTTTAATATATCTATAATCTAGATACTACTAAAGGTATTATACTTATTCTAGAAGGAGTAGGTTTTTTTATTAGACTACTCTAACTTAATCTCTTTATTACTTAGTACTACCTTAAGCTTCCAAAGAAGCTTATTAAGACTTAGTTAGATTATATACGCGATATATAGGACACAGAAGATTAAGAGATTTAATAAATATTAAGACTAAAGGTTCTCTTAGATACTATATATTAAAGTATTATTATTAGTTATATTATCTATAGTTACTAATAGGATATAATCTAAGATACTATATTCTATTAGGATCTAGGTTACAGTTTTACTAAGATTTTTACTAATATAGGAGCTATAGAGAGGCTTAAAGCTTAGAAGAACCTTATAGTAATCTTAGTTATAATTAATAAAGTAATTAGTAATAGCTATAAAGGCTTACTAGAAAGGAGAAGTCTAGTAATCTAAGGCTATTAATAACTAGTACCCCTCTAAAAGTCTTTATAGAATCCCTTTCTAGTTATTCTAGACTATAATATTAAGATAATATTAAATAGTTTATATTAATAGAATTATAAGTTTAGTAGAGGATTTCTAAGTAACCTCTAATATATAGTAGAATTAGGGGTATTTAATCACTTAAAAGGGTAGATATATAGTTAAAATAAATCTTAGAATAATATTAGAGAGATAGTCTTAAGTAAATAATATACTAGTAGTACTTAGCTAGATTATAGTACTTAATATTAGCTACTAAATTATAAAGAACTTAACTACTATAGTAATACTAGTTAAGTACCCTAGTTAATATACTATTCTTTTAATAAGCTAGTTAATTCTTAGGCCACTCTTTTTTAAATATACTCTAGTTTTAAGGTACGCTATTATAAGCGAAGAACTAGTATACTAGAATCTTAGATAGCTAATTATATAGAGGTATACCTTATATATAACTAGACTGTGATATCGCCCATAGACGGGCGGGTGGGCATAGCCTATGGGCCTTATGTAAGCGGGAAATGGGCCCTATGGATAGGCCCATGGACGGGCCCTACCCTTAGGGCCCACAGGCCGTGGGCGTCATGGGCGCCCATGGGCCTTTTTAGTAAGTAAAATTAGCGTAACATGTGATCTTTTTTGATGAATTTCAAAATATTTCAACTAAATTCATATTTTTAATATACTTATAATCATAATTCCGGATTTCTAATAAGATATATATAAATGTATATAGTGTAATTTACTATATATCTAATTTTTATATATATTCAAGACAACTTTATAATATGGTGGGCATAGTGGGCATGCCCGCGATAGGCATGCCTATGGGCCGTGGGCGTTATGGACGGGCACTCAAAAATCCAAATAGCCTACCGCCCACCGTGGATAGGCGATGGGTACCTCCTAGGTGCCCATAGATGGGCGATGTCGCAGTCTATATATAACCTTTAGCTTTCTATTTTTATTATTCGTGACCTAGTAGAAGCTATCCTAGATATCTGATTTACTTTTTAATTCCTATCGAATTATATTCTTTATATTAGACTAAGATCTATACTTAGTTATAAGCTACTAACTAATAAATTTATTATATAGGTCCTCTATATTATTATATATAGAATTAGATAGATATAAAACCTAGTACTTTTAAAAGGGAGGTCTAACACAAGTAAGGGATAAGGGTATAATAGTTAAATAAGTTAAATAAGTTAAATAAGTTAAATAAGTTAGCGATATCGATAGGACTAGTATTTAGATACCTAAAAAATTAGAGAAGTTATTAGGATAAATCTAATTAGAAGCTAGATCTATATCTAAATCAGTAAATAAGAACTGTAATTAAGATATTAAAAAGTTAATAATTATAATATATAATATAGTAGGGTACTTAAAAGAATAGAGAGGCTTATATTTAAACTAGTAGAGGTTTTTAGGGGTAAAGTAAATATACTAGGATATTCTAACTTAGACTTACTTTTAATATAGTTTACCTAAATAATTAGCTATATTATATATTAGTATAGATCTTAAAGATATCTTATAGATCTTAAGGATATCTTATAGATATTTTATAGATATCTATAAGATATCCGTAAGACCTCGAAACTTATAAAGTCTATATTTTGAGAACTTCTATCTCGGATTTCTTAAGTTCTAGTAGTCTGAACGAATTAAAAAAATAATTAGTAGATAGCTACGACTTTTAGCTTTTATTTAAGCCTAAAATTAAAAGAATTTATCTAATAATAACCGTTTTAATTTTCTATATTCTATTTCCTACGAAGTTTATTATAATTAATAGTAGGTAAATATATATTTCTATATATAACTTACTATAAAATCGTTAATCTACGGCTACCTTTATAATATAATATCGGACTAAGAAAACTATAAGACTACCTATAAATACTATATAAGGAGACCTTCGATACATATCTATTTCCTAAAATTTTAAAGTACTAACCGTCGATTCAAGGAGTTAGTTCTATTATAACTAAACATGCGTTTATTTCAGTAGTAAGGAAATATTGGTAAGCTACATTAAGATCATATAATAGGCTATAAGGGGGAAAGTAAGCCAGAGTTATGCTAGTGCGGATATAGATATGAACTCATATCCGCAGTGCGGATGTGGATATCAACTCATATCCAATATCCGCAAATTGCGGATATAAGGATCGATCTGATATCCATTGGAGCGGATATGCCGCAGTCTACACTAGAAGGTATTCTACCCGCCCTAGGAGGCAATTAACTATAGGTTCAAAGGACATGAAGAATGATAATTATACATAACTCTTCTTTCAATATACTGACGTATTTCAAATGGGGAGCCTTTTTTAGGTAGAAATTTAACTAAGGGCTGACTGATGGGTGGTGGAGAAGGGTCTAGAAACGCTGATAGCTATAGAGACTGAAAGGGAGATAAAAATAGCATTTGAGAATTATTAGCAATAGTACTCTATATGAACCTTTTTAGGTCATGCTCTTCCCATAGTCTACATCCCCCTGTGCAAAATAATATCTCAAGGTAGCCTCCAGCCGTATCTTTGCGACATGCCGCAATTATCTTGGCAGATCTTCGGTTAAGAATAATACGTGAGCATTAGAACACCAACGGGCCGAGACGCCCTTATGACAAGGAGATACATGTGCTGGCAGGTGCGTTCAGGGATTTGATGCCCCACTCCAGAGCTAGGAACGTCATCATTGGCTAGGGGTACCCCTAGGTATGTGTCCCAGTGATGATTGATTTCATTGGATCATCAGCTTACTATAGCAGCGGGTCTCAACAGTGGCTTTTATTGGATGTCAGTATAGCAGCGCTCTGGGGACGCTAGACAGTGACCCAACGGTGAGCTAGTCTGGAGGGTCACCATAAAGGCCATATTGGCTTATTGAGTTGAAATAGACACCCTGAACCCCTCCCCCCAGGGCAGATCTCTTGCGTTGCCGTTAAGACACACTTCTTTGAAGGAGAAAATGGAAATTTGAACTCTCTACACCTACATACAAAAGCCGATAAAGGAAACTTGCCCCGACGCGTGTCCCAGGGCAACAATATTACCGTGGACTTTGAAACAACTGGGCCGACATTCGACAGGAAGCCAGAGAACATTTTCACCATTCACTGTTATCCACTTCTCATGCTCGATGGAGATACCTAGATTCACCTGAGGCGCATGAAGAGTGTGAATGAGACGCCCGGAATTAATATCCAGGGTGCAGTAGTCCGTGGTGAGATACAAGCCGTCGGGTGAGAAGGCCACCGACCGAACCCAACTTGAAAAGCCTTCGAGGGTATGCATGAGCCCGCCTGTCGCCGGGTCCCAGATGCGGACTGTCTTATCACCAGAGGAGGTGGCTAGGAGACGGCCGTCCGGTGAGAAAGCCACCGACTGAACCCAACCCGAATGGCCATTGAGGGTCTGTATAAGCGCGCCGGCCGCCGAGTCCCAGAGGCGTATTGTCTTATCATTGGAGCCGGACGCCAGGAGACAACCGTCGGGCGAGAAGGCCACCGACCGAACCCACTCCGAATGGCCATTGAGGGTCTGTATAAGCGCGCCGGTCGCCGAGTCCCAGAGGCATACTATCTCATCATTAGAGCCGGACGCTAGGAGATGGCCGTCGGGCGAGAAGGCTACCGACCGAACCCAACCCGAATGGCCTCGGAGGGTCTGTATAAGCGCGCCGGTCTCCGGGTCCCAGAGGCGTACTGTATTATCATCGGAACCGGACGCCAGGAGACGGCCGTCGGGCGAGAAGGCTACCGACCGAACCCAGCCTGAATGGCCTCCCAGGGTCTGCAAGAGCGCACCAGTTGCTGGGTCCCAGAGGCATACTGTCATATCACCAGAGCCGGACGCTAGCAGACGACCGTCCGGCGAGAACGCCACCGACCAAACAAAATCTGAATGGCCTTCTTGGGTCTGTATGACTACGCCTGTCGCCGGGTCCCAGAGGCGTACTGTGTCGTCATCGGAACCGGACGCCAAGAGACGACTGTCGGGCGAGAAGGCCACCGACCGAACCCAGCCTGAATGGCCTCCCAGGGTCTGCAAGAGCGCACCAGTTGCTGGGTCCCAGAGGCATATTATCATATCACTAGAGCCGGACGCTAGCAGACGACCGTCCGGCGAAAACGCTACCGACTGAACCGAACCTAAACTTTCTTCAAGGGTCTGTATGATTACACCCGTTACCGGGTCCCAGAGGCGCATAGTCTTATCATTAGAGCCGGACACTAGTAGACGGCTGTTAGGCGAGAAGGCCACCGACTGAATCGAACCTAAATGGGCCCCGAGGGTCTGTATAAGTGCGCCTATCGCCGGGTCCCAGAGGCGTACTGTCTTATCATCGGAACCGGACGCTAGGAGACGGCCGTCGGGCGAGAAGGCCACCGACCGAACCCAACCCGAATGGCCTCGGAGGGTCTGCGTGAGCGCACCCGTTACTGGGTCCCAGAGGCATACCGTCATATCACCAGAGCCGGACGCTAGCAGACAACCGTCCGGCGAGAACGCCACCGAACAAAGAAAACCTAAGTGGCCTTTGTAGGTCTGAATTTCAAGGGTCTGCATAAGCGCGCCTGTTGCCGCGTCCCAGAGGCGCACTGTCCCATCACTAGAGGCGGACGCCAGGAGGCGGCCGTTAGGTGAGAAGGCCACCGACTGAACTGAACTTGAATGGCCTTTGAGAGTCTGCATGAGCACGCCAGTCGCCGAGTCCCAGAGGCACACTGTCTCGTCATTGGAGCCGGACGCCAGGAGACGGCCGTTGGGCGAGAAGGCCACCGACTGAACTGAGCTTGAATGGTCTTCGAGAGTCTGTAATTGTGCGCCCCATCCTTCCTCAACTTGTGGTAATTGGCATATCCAAGCAGGAAGCTCATGTTCGAACACTCTGCGGATTATTGCCGTTCGTGGTGCAAATATAAGCCCCGCACAATAAACTTGAAGGGGCGCTTGATCAACTATCTGGAGATTTTTCAAAATAAAGCGCTTTGCGCCGTGAAGAAAATCCAAAGTTATGGAAGAACAGTCCTAAAGCCGTTAGTGTAAATCAGATATGGCTATCTTTGAAACTTACCGATACGGCCATTACCAAGCGATCAAGAATCCCTAGTATTTCCGACATAAGGCCTAGTAGGCTCATTGCTTCTACCCAGTGCAAGAAATGAGTGTGGAGAAATAGGACAGTATCATGAATCACATTGGTGAAGCTTCTGCACTGCACTAAATGATGCACCCAATATCGACAAGCGTATTTGAGTTCGGGAGGTATATATTCCTGAATCGAATCCTTGCTAATTTCATTGCATTGTGTGCCTTCGTTCGGCAGATTGCAGAGATTTCTCCTTAGGCTGCCCTGCATAATCTGAAGGCACTGTGCGGTAAGACGCCGATTTGCATATTTCTCATCGATCCAGAATTTGCTTATTTCTTTGCGGTGATCTAAGAGAAAATCTCGGAATGATAGGTGGAGGAGCCTCACGGGTGTGTCATAATCATTCGGTACACTGAGCACCGAGTGGAGATGGTCTAATCGGTATTTGATATCGTCTGGTTCTCTACCCACAAGATGGCTAAGAGACTTGATTGAGAGCGGAGTGGCAAGAATAATGATCGACCCAACGATGTCCTTGAACTCTTCGAGTAATTGCTGCGACTCCGTTTCATCCTGGCCAGTGAGAAGTTGCTTTAGCACAGGAATATACGTGCTATCCATCTTAGACACGTAGGTCAATTGGTCTGTCAATATCGCGGCAAGTCGCTTTTGAGGGTTCCACTTCGCGTCACCGATAAAGCGACATAAGGTGGCAGCAGCAATGAATAAAGGGCAGGCCCTATCAACTAACTTCTTGGTAGCTGCGTGCCCGGGCCAGTCAGGTGGAAATGAGCGGCTCTGTCTGAGGCGCAGTAATTGATCCTCAAAATATAAGGATAAATCATGCTCTATCACCGGATTTTCAATCTCATGAAGAATCAAATCCTGATAGGCATTAGCAATGCCTTCAAAACCCAGCCTAATCGGCAACTCAGGTCTGCTGGTCAACAAAAATCGAAGTCTTATGGAAGTTGACTTTTGAACTTGTGGCAAGAGCCGGAGAATAACCCGTATATCGTCTTCCAGATCGCATTCATCCAAAGCATCGATCACAATCACTCTAATTGTAGTATCTTCGCGCTGGTTCATTCCGAACAACGGTACTAGCAGAAGCTTTTCAAATTGTTCCCTTAGCACCTTTTCTGAAATATTAGGGTCGTCATCAATTGCTTTTTGAACGTGGGGCAAAATTTGAGGTAGGTTGATGACTAGCTGCTCGATTAATGTTGAAAAAAGCTTCTTTGCTGTTCCTCGGTCCTCTTCGCCTCTCTTGAAGAAAAAGCTCGCCCCGAGAAGCTGCTGCTCTTTAAGACGGCTTGCAATTGTTTGGGATATTGTAGATTTCCCTGTCCCTGCCATGCCATTTAACCAGAATATGCATTTTCCGTGCGGCAGCTTGGCCCACTCGTCGATCTCTCGAAGCAGGTCAATTCTTGTCCCCGGGAGACATTCGCTATGTTGATTGTCATAAGAGTTAAATGCTGCTCCTTTTGCAGTCTTTAGCCTGCTTAGGTCTATCCTCGCGTGGATCGAACTGGTTGACCTCCTGCTTTTCGCGTCAGAGTTGGCGTTTGATATATTAATCAGGAGATCGGATTATAATCCCAAGGCGTACGTTTGATCGACTTGTAAGGACAAAGCAAAAGTTGTTTTGTACCACTCAAGTTCCATGATAGCATCATATACCTCCTGCCGTGTCAATGGCCATTTGAAGGCCCGAAATCCCCATTTTCTTATCCCTATTTGCGTTCTTTCCGTATCAATTTTTGCTTTCAATTTTGTAAGTGCTGACGAGCATTTAGCAATGTTGTCGACCAGGTCTTCCGTAGTAGTAAATTTATTGCCATTATGCCGGATCAGCTCATCAAGAGACTGAAGGACTTGGGCAAGGGCAGTGATCTTTTCTTGGAAGCGCCGGATATCCTGTGTCGTGTTCTTGACGTTGTTGAGGTATTTCCCGCATATTTGGACTATACTTCCTGTTAACTGGATAACTGCGATGACGCTTGCTGCACCTGAAAGAGGATCCATGGTAAACAAGCCTCCAAAGCATAAGAGTTATAAAATGGTAAGCAATGCCGCAGAGTATGATGGGCAAAAACAGAGTTCAGGCCCCTTCAAAGAGGGGTAGGTAGGCTGGCGCTTACCACCATAAGATCACGTGACTAATACACGAGAATATATTCTAGCGCCTATCAAATCAGACACAGATTCATGTTTGCTACACTTCTGACTGTGTCAAAAATAGTGGTTTAAGTACGGCTAAGGCTGACAGTAGGGGGCGACAAGGATCAAGGAAATAGAAGGCTTAGCCAAAACTGACCGACGGTTGGGCCTTCCTGAGGGTTCAGAGCCCTCCATATCCATATCCTGATATATCATCGTGGGCACAACAGGTCCACGTATACGGCTGGCTTCCGCGACTCCGGAGAGGTCTTACTCATCGCTTCGGAGCGGAACGGCGATGCGATAGTCGGCGTGCGTGCAATGAATATGTAATATAGCAGCGGGTCTCTGTAGTGGCCGAGACGCCCTGATGACAAAGGCGATGCATGTGGATTTGAAGCCCCACTCCAAAGTCAGGAACGTCATCACTAGCCAGGGGTACCCCTAGGTGCGATATCCTTAACCGTAGTGGTTGTCACGATCTGAGACGCTTTGTAATAAGTATTACTAGCTTCCCCTTAGTAGGAGTTTCTGACTAGGGTCAGAAACTGATTATGAATAGACTGCGACATCGCCCATGGACGGGCGGGTGGGCATAGCCCATGGGCCTTATATAAGCGGGAAATGGGCCCTATAGATAGGCCCATGGACGGGCCCTACCCTTAGGGCCCACGGGCCGTAGGCGTCATAGGCGCCTATAGGCCTTTTTAGTAAGCAAAATTAGCGTAACACGTGATCTTTTTTAATAAATTTCAAAATATTTCAACTAAATTCATATTTTTAACATACTTACAATCATAATTCCGGATTTCTAATAAGATATATATAAATATATATAGTGTAATTTACTATATATCTAATTTTTATATATATTCAAGACAACTTTATAATATAGTAGGTATAGTGGGTATGCCCGCGATAGGTATGCCTATAGGCCGTAGGCGTTATAGACGGGTACTCGAAAATCCAAATAGCCCACCGCCTACTATGGACAGGCGATAGGCACCTCCTAGGTACCCATAGACGGGCGATATCGCAGTCTAATTATAAAAGAATCTTTGACTGTAGTTAGAAGGATTCTGCTACTAAATCCCGACTTCGGTTAGGTATTACGGAACTACCCGTCACCAATTGATGGTACCCCACCGGGTGCATAGATGGGCTACTGAGAGCCAACCAATCTATCTGTCAGCAGATCACGTGTAGTATCTAATACTCTAGTGTCCCCAGGTATTCAGGAAAGAGAAAACCCATTTACGCTTAGTAAGTAGAAGTATGATCAAGCCTGATCAGACTCCCTACTAAGAGGTTTCTGGTATATATATACTTCAGGGTATCGGATATTACCTATATTAGGAATCGCTATATATAGAACTAGGGATATGTGACCGTAACTCCTACGTTAACTTAGAGAAGTATATGTAGGAGTATATAGCGACTCTAGCGGTAACTTTAAGGAGTTACGCTAGGAGTAGGAATCGAAAGATATATAAGGATACTTATTTATATACTTAGTTTAGTTCTTCGTCTTTAATTATATATTATTACTTATGTTTACTTTTTAGACTACTGTGACTCTTTACTTAATTATAACTTGATAATACTTATAAGTAGACTAATACCTTAGTATAGATCTACTCGGCGCTTTTACTAGTATCGTTCCTTAATCTCTTAATAGGACTTAGGCTATAGTAAGGCCTTATAGGTAATAGCTTAGTTATAATAGATCGTTAACGTTAGATATATGAGGAGTATTAAGGTAAGTATACCTAGAACCTATCTAACCTAACTATAACTAGTTAGTAGTGCGTAATATATTAAAGACTGTTTTGAATCGAGTTTCGAGTTATAACTACTAATATATCTTAACTCGGAAAGAAAGTCCTAACTAAGCTAGTCTAAGATAATAACCCCGATTCCGATACTAAGAGAGATAATAGGATTAAGATACTAAAGGAGTAGGTAAAGACTTTATTAAATAAACTTTAAGAGTAAGAAAAGTATAATACCTAGGTTAAGGACTATCTAGTGTAAATATATACCTAAGTTACCGCTTTAGCACTAGTTAGTGCTATCTAAGGGCTAGTGTTACCTAAGGCTAAGTATTTTAAAGGAAACTGAACTAAGCTTTAAGGATTCTTTACTTAGATAGATATATACCTTAACGTAAATAAAGCTAAGCTTCTATCCGAAGCTAGTAGGGTGATTTTTATATTAACCTACCTATATAAATAAGTATAGAACTAGCTTAAACTATATATTCGAGATTATTATAAGAAGGTATTAGGAGATTAGTCTATAACTACTACGGACATCTTTAGTAACTATAATAAGTTCTGTTAATATCTCGAGTGAACCTTCGGAGATATTAATATAACCTAAATAACTAAATATAAGCTATAGAAAATTAGATAATAAACTAGCGCGTTAATTTATACCTCCGAATTCTAGTAAATTATATCCTATCTAGATCTACTTAACCGAGCGTATATTCTGTACTTTAAAGTAGGACTTAAACTAGATATTAAGGACGAATTAGTATAAATTAATAGGCCTGAAACCTTAGACTAACTTATCGCGATCGTAGTTAAGATCGATAATCGTATTAACAAGTAATGATACGAACGCCGAGAGATAGACTAATAGAAAAAGGGTAAGAGTTATAAATTTAACCGTTTTAGTAATAGGCGCTATAATAGAGCGCCCTAAGACCCTAATCTATATAGCCTAAAGCTAATAGAATTGGACACTATTTAGGATAAGTAAAATAAGCGTTAACAGAAGAATCTCTGTTTTACGTATAGGAAACTAAGATATTATACGAGAGAATATAAGTAGAAGAAACTATACGAGAAACGGTAATATATATAGGTAATACGCGAAGAACTGTATATAACCTAAGAAACCGAATAGGACTACCTAAAGATAGAGTCTTTAGAAGATCTCTTAGTAAGATAGAGTAACCTAAGCCTAGAAGAGATATTAGTAGGTAACCTATATATTAAAGGGTTAGCTAATAAGCTGTATATCAATTACTTAGAAATCGACTGGGATACTATAGAAAGCTAGGGATAGACCTAGTACGTCCCCTAAAAGCTAGACTACTTTTTAGAATAGTCTAGTGACTCCTAGGAACGAGAAGTAGGTCTCTTAGGAACGCTAGTCGCGACCCCCGGAACTACTAATAATCTAAGAACGACGAACGCGTTCCTAGGAAGCGACTAAATAATCTTAGAAATACCACTAAATAGTCCTAAGAATTATTAAAATGATAAAGAGGCCGATAATAAGCCTATAGGATATTTTAAAGGAAAGATATAGCCTAGTAGACTAGACTAGTACCTTATTAATATAATTAAGGAAGGCGATAACCTAGTAGGATACCTTTATAAAGATTCTACTTATATATATAAAGGATATGTACAATACCCGAGATATAGTAGAATAGCTAGCGTTATATATTATAATAAGATATGTACTACCTATAGGTCTAGTAAGTTAGATTTTAGTATCGAACCCTAGCTATTAAGGTAGATAAAGAAGCTATAATAGAACTAAGAGTACTAAGGGGTATAGTATAACGGCCGATAGATATATAACTACTAAGGCTATCTAATAGTATAGCTAGTAGTAACTTTACTAAGAATATATATTAAACTGTATATAATCTTACTAATAGGAAAGGCTTAGACTCTTATCGACTTAGGAGTAATAAATAATTTTATAAACCCTAGGTTCTAAGAAGCCTAATAAGTCTTTACTAAACTATTATTGTATATTATCCCTATTATAGGACTCGATAGAGAAGTTCTCTTTAGCGGAGTAAGCGAGGAAACTATTATACTACTAATATCTATCTATAGATACCTAGAACTAATTAAGTTTAATATTCTAGAAATAGGAGACTATAATATTGTTTTAGAAGTTCTATAGCTTAGAAAGTATAATTTAAGTATTAATTAGTAATTAGGATAGATTACTTTCGATAGGTATAAATATATAGAATAGTATAACGACTATAAAACGCGTTAGAAGAAGTCTAGCTAATAGAGTAAGAATAGATAGTCTTAGAAGAAGAGGACTAGGGTATTAGTTATAGGCGTCGCTCTAAATACTATAGAACAGTTACCCGGTATATTTGACTAGGAACTAGTAGAATACGTGATTATTAAAAATAAAAAGCTATATATAACTAGTAACGAACCCTGGATTCTAGATAAATACTAAGAGTTTATAGATATTTTTATAGTACCTACTGATAGAGTGTTACCTAAATATAGGCCTTTCGACTACGAAATTAATATAATAGAGGGTACTAAACCTACTTTTAAACCTATCTATTAATTATTATAGAAAGAATCCTAAATACTTAAGGAATATATTAATAAGAACTTATAGAAAGGTTATATCTAAGCCTTAAAGTTATTAGCCGGATACTTAATTATCTTTATACTAAAGAAAGATAGGAGCCTTTAACTCTATATAGATTATCGATATCTAAATTCGATTATTATTAAAGATTGATACCTATTACTTTTAATCTATAAGATATAAGACTAGATCGGAGGAGCGAAGTACTTCTTAAAATACGATATTACTAATATATATTACTATATCAGAATCAAGCTAGGCTACGAATAGAAAACGGTATTTAGAACTAAGTTTAGATACTACAAATATAAGGTTATACCCTTTAGCCTCACTAATATATTAGCTATATTCTAACGCTTTATTTTTAAAGCGCTAGAGGAATATCTTGATATCTTCGTTATTATATATCTAGATAATATCTTAGTATTCTTAGTAACCTTCGAAGATTATATTAAATATAATAAGCTAGTACTATAGAAGTTAAGAGAAGTAAAGGTTACTTTTAAACTTAAGAAATGCGAATTCTATATCTAAGAAACGTTATTCTTAGGATATTGTATTAGCTTAGATAGACTTAGAATAGAGGAAGATAAGATTAAGAGTATTATAAAATAGCTAATACCTAAGACTATTAAAGAAGTATAATAATTTCTTAGTCTCGCTAACTACTACTAAAAAATTATTAATAGATATACTAGAGTAGTATTAGGACTCTATTAACTTACTAAGAAAGACTAGAAATTTGAGTAAAATAAAGTAGTAGAAGAGTCGTTCTAATAACTTAAATAACTCTTTAGCTAAGGGATGATTATAGCTATATTTAGCTACGATAAACTAATTATTATAGAAACAGATATATTAGACTACGCCCTAGGAGCTAAACTAATATAGCTAGGACTAGATAGGAAATATTAACTAATTATATTCTAGTTAAGAAAGATGATACCCGCGGAACTTAACTACAATATATACGATAAAGAACTATTAGCTATAGTATTAGTATTCTAAGTCTAGAGAGTATATCTAGAAGGAGCGAAATATATAGTAATAGTTAAATCTAATTATAAGAACCTTACCTTTTTTACTACTATAAAGGTTCTTACATAATAACAAGCGCGATAGGCGGAAACCCTTATATAATACGATTTTAGAATTAAATATTATAAAGGAATGGAAAATAGCTAAGTAGATGTGTTAAGTTAGTGACTAGACTATAAGTTAGGTACTAAAATAGTAGAATCTACTATACTAAGATAAAACTTAGATAGTACTATCTTATATAATAAATAGTTACTAGCTACAATAGTAGAGGTCGAAGATAGTAACCTACTATAATAAATTAAGAAAAAACTAGAAATAAATATAATTAATTAACTCCTTAGAGAAAATAATAAACTTGTTAAAGATAAAAGTAGTCTATTCTACTTATATAGATTAATCTATATCCTAGTTAAACTCTAGGAGGAAGTAATTAAGAAATATTATAACGACCTCACTTATAAATATATAGGAATAAAAAAGATAGTAGAATATATTTCGCGAAATTATTATTTTCTAAATATAAACCATAAGGTTAGATTCTATATCTAAGGCTGCGATATGTACTAAAGGAATAAGCCTATATAATATATACCCTATAGAGAATTATAGCTATCTAAGATACTAACTAACCTATAGGAATAGATCACTATAGACTTTATTATAAAGCTACTAGTCTTAGAAGGATACGATATAATTATAGTTATAGTCGATAGGCTCACTAAATATACTTATATAATTCCGACTATAGAAACTATTAACGTAGATTAAATAGCGAATATAGTCCTATAATATGTAGTTATAAACCACAGACTATTGGCTAAAATCATATTAGATAGAGATAAATTATTTATATTAAATATATAGTAATCCTTCGCGGATTAGATAGGTATTAAGCTTAGACTCTCTATAATATACCACCTATAAACTAATAGTTAAACTAAAAGAGTAAACTAAACCCTAAAGTAGTATCTATAATACTATATAAACTACTAATAAGATAACTAGGTAGGACTGTTACTAATAGTATAACTAGCGTATAATAATACTATTTACTCTACGACCTAAGAATTACTATTCTTTACTAATTATAGGTACAACCCTATAGTTTATAGATAACTAATCGGTAAAGTAGCTGTAGTAGAATTAACGAGACTAAAAGCTAATAGGCTAAAACAGTTATACCTATAATTATCTAAAGATATCGACTTTGTTAATCTATAGATAAAGAAGTATTATAACTAAAAATACGAAAAGGGACCTAACCTAAAGGGGGGAGAAAAGGTTTATCTTTTACGCTATAATATTAAAACTAAGCGACCTAATAATAAATTAGACTACCTATAGTTAGGACTATTCGAAATTAAAGAAAAACTAGGATTAGTTAACTATCGCTTAAAGCTACTAGAAAGTATATAAAAACTCTATCTAGTATTTTATATCTCGTTACTTAAACCTATACTAAATAACGCTAAACTTGTAATAAATATAGAATTAGAGGAGGAAACCGAAAACGAATATAAGGTTAAAGAAATCCTAGAAATAAAGTAAATAAGCGGAAAGCCTTACTACTTAGTAAGATAGAAGGGGTATAATACCTCTAAAAATACTTAGGAACCTATTAAGAACCTAAGGGGCTACCTTTAGCTAGTTTAACAGTTCTATTAGAAGAATCGCTAACTAGGAAAGATAGGTCTATCCTCTCTAAGATAGAAGGGGATAGGGGACTAAATATCTAGGTTAGAGTAGGATCCTCTAACGTAGTAGTAAGGGCTTAAGTATTATACTTATTAGCGAGGCGATCTAGCTTAGTAAGATCCTTAGTAGATAGAGGATCCTTAGTATCTAACTACTCTATTAATATAGAATCGTAATCTAATATCTAATTATTCTAGGAATATAAGAATTAGCGCTATTTATATAAATGTATTATTTTTATTATTATATCTATTTACTATTTTTTAGCCTAGGTAAGCTCTTTATTAATTTTCTGCTACTTACGTAATACCTTTTACTACTTAGTTTTACTATAGAACCTTTTTATATATTTCCGACCCTAACGAGTATATTTAGCATAGTTATAGTACTTAGGATCCGCTATATAAAAGATACTATAGGAAAAGCAATATTTATAGGGGTATTTAGTAACTAAACTATTTATTAGAATTAATTAATATTAAGTAAGTCTATTTTATTTATAAGTCGCGTTATTAACTAGTATAGTATAAAGGGTATATAACTAGAGAATAAGAAAAAAGGGAAAAAGAAAAATAACTAATATTACTTACCTAAGGGGTAGTTAATAGCTTTAAAGGGCTTTAAGGACGAAACCCTAAAGGAGGGGGAGATAATATTATAGAACTACCTATTACTAATTGATAGTACCCTACCGGGTATATAGATAGGCTACCGAGAGCTAACTAATCTATCTATTAGCAGATCACGTATAATATCTAATACTCTAGTGTCCCTAAGTATTTAGGAAAGAGAAAACCTATTTACGCTTAGTAAGTAGAAGTATAATTAAGCCTAATCAGACTCCCTGCTAGGAGGTTTCTAGTATATATATACTTTAGGGTATCAGATATTACCTATATTAGAAATCGCTATATATAGAACTAGGGATACGTAACTATAACTCCTATATCGACTTAGAGAAGTATACGTAAGAGTATATAGCGACTCTAGTAGTGACTCTAAAGAGTTACACTAGGAGTAGGAATTGAAAGATATATAAGGACACTTATTTATATACTTAGTTTAGTTCTTCGTCTTTAATTATATATTATTACTTATATTTACCTTTTGGACTACTATAACTCTTTACTTGATTATAACTTGATAACACTTATAAGTAGACTAATACCCTAGTATAGATCTACTCGGCGCTCTCACTAGTATCGTTCCTCGATCTCTTAATAGGACTTAGGCTATAGTAAGGCCTTACAGGCAATAGCTTAGTTACAATAGATCGTTGACGTTGGATATACGAGGAGTATTAAGGCAAGTATACCCGGAACCCATCTAACCTAACTGTGACCAGTTAGCAGTGCGTAACATTAGGGTTCCGGATTAGGATAGAAGGAGTGGAAAGTTTATATAGTTTGTTGTTATTGTTTGCTAAAGCCTATAAAAGGCTTTAGAGACTCGATTCTTTCTTCCTTCTTTCCTTTTCCTCCCTATACTTAGGATTTTAGTGTTACGGACCTATCCGTCACTAATCAGTAGAGACCCACTAGGCATACCAATAGGCTATCAAGAGCTAACTAGCAGACCTATTATTAGATCATATATAGCATCCTATACTCTGGGAACCCTAGGTATGTAGGGAAAGAAAAACTACGATTATACTTAGTAAGTAAGAGCCTGATCTGCCCTAATCAGACCTACTCCGCAGAGGATTTCCGTTATATACGTTACTATACGTATTAACAAACCTCTACTACTATAAACTACTATCCTAGGCTAAGACTGTATATATAATCCTATAGGTAGTAGAATAGTAGACAGTCGAACTATAGAATCTATTATTAGGATTCTACTATACTACTCTCTACTTATCTATATAGGAAGAACTTAGGGATATATAAGGATACTTATTTATATATCTAGTTTAGTTCTTCGTCTTTAATTATATATTATTACTTATATTTACCTTTAGACTACTATAACTCTTTACTTAATTATAACTTAATAATACTTACGAGCAGACTAATACTCTAGTATAGATCTACTCGGCGCTTTTACTAGTATCGTTTCTCGCTCTCTTAAATAGGACTTAGGCTATAGTAAGGCCTTATAGGTAATAGCTTAGTCGCGATAGATTGTTAACGTTAGATATATAAGGAGTATTAAGGTAAGTATACTTAGAACCTATCTAACCTAACTATAACTAATTAATAGTATATAATATATTAAAGACTATCTTAAATTAAGTTTTAAGTTACTACTAATATATCTTAACTTAGAAAGAAAGTCTTAACTAAAACGGTCTAAGATAATAATCCTAACTCTAATATTAAGAGGGATAATAGGATTAAGATACTAAAGGAATAGGTAAAGACTTTATTAAATAAACTTTAAGAGTAAGAAAAGCATAATACCTAAGTCAAGGACTATCTAGTATAAATATATACCTAAGTTACTACTTTAATACTAGCTAGTACTATCTAAGGGCTAGCGTTACCTAAGGCTAAATATTTCGAGGGAAATTAAACTAAGCTTTAAGGATTCCTTACTTAAATAGATATATACCTTAATATAAATAAAGCTAAGCTTCTATCTAAAGCTAATAAAGTGATTTTTATATCGACCTACCTATATAGATAAATATAGAACTAGCTTAAACTATATATTTAAGATTATTATAAAAAAGTACTAGGAGATTAGTCCGCTACTACTATAGATATCTTTAGTAACTATAATAACTTCTGTTAATATCTTAAATAAACTTTTAGAGATATCAATATAACTCGAATAGCTAAGCGTAAGCTATAGAAAATTAGATAATAAACTAGTATATTAGTCTATACCTCTAAATTCTAGTAAATTATATCCTATCTAGATCTACTTAATTAAGTATATATCCTATACTTTAAGGTAGGACTTAAGCTAGATATTAAGGATAAACTAGTATAAATTAATAAGCTTAAAACCTTAGACTAATTTATCGCGATTATAGTTAAGATCGATAATTATATTAATAAGCGACAATATAAATAATAAGAGATAGACTAATAGAAAAAGGGTAAAAGTTATAAATTTAACTATTTTAGTAATAGGCGCTATAATAGAACGCTCTAAAACCCTAATCTATATAGCCTAAAACTAATAGAATTAGACACTACTTAAGATAAGTAAAATAAGTATTAATAGAAAAACCTCTACTTTATATATAAGAAACTAAAATACTATACAAGGGAATATAAATAGAAGAAACTATATAAGAAATAGTAATATATATAAGCAATACGTAAGGAACTATATATAACCTAAGAAGTCGAATAGGACTACCTAAAGATAGATTCTTTAGAAGATCTCTTAGTAAGATAGGGTAACCTAAGCCTAGAAGAGATATTAGTAAGTAACTTATATATTAAAGGGTTAGCTAATAAGCTATATATCGATTATCTAAAAATTAACTAAGAAATAGTAGAAAGTTAAAAGTAGATATAATATAAGACCTAAAACAGAAGAAGTTATAAGGCTAGAGAAGAAATAAAATAAACTCTATAAGACTACTAGAGTCTTAAGACCGTAGCTATAAGGCTAGAATAAACCCTAGCCCTACTTAGACTTAAGAAATAAGTAGAGCTACTAGAGATATATAACCTATACTCTAAAGCTACTAAGAACCTAAGAATACCTACTATAATCCCTAAAATACTACTAAACAGTCCTAAGAACTACTAAGATAATAAAGAGGCTAATAATAAGCCTATAGGATATCTTAAAAGAAAGATATAGCCTAGTAGACTAGACTAGTACCTTATTAATACTATTAAAGAAGGCGATAATCTAGTAAGATACCCTTATAAAGATTCTACTTACGTATATAAAGGATATATACAATACCTAAGATATAGTAGAATAGCTAGTATTATATACTATAATAAGATATATACTACTTATAGGTCTAGTAAGCTAAATCTTAATATTAAACCTTAGCTACTAAAGTAGATAAAGAAGCTATAATAGAACTAAGAATACTAAAGAGTATAGTATAATAGCTAATAAATATATAACTACTAAAGCCGTCCTATAATATAGTTAGTAGTAACTTTACTAAAGACGTATATTAAACTATATATAATTCTACTAATAGGAAAGGCTTAGACTCTTATTAACTTAGGAGTAATAAATAATTTTATAAACCCTAGGTTCTAAGAAAACTAATAAGTTATTACTAAACTATTAATATATATAATCCCTATTATAAGACTTAATAAAGAAGTCCTTTCTAGAGGAGTAAGCGAAGAAACTATTATATTACTAATATCTGTCTATAAATACCTAAAATTAATTAAGTTTAATATTCTAGAAATAAGAGACTATAATATTATTTTAGGAGTTCTATAGCTTAGAAAGTATAACCTAAGTATTAACTAGTAGTTAAAATAGATTACCTTTAATAAGTATAAGTATATAGAATAGTATAATAACTATAAGACGCGTTAGAAGAAGTCTAACTAATAAAGTAAGAATAGACAGTCCTAAAAGAAGAGGGTTAGGGTATTAGCTATAAGTATTACCCTAGATACTATAGAATAGTCACCCGATATATCTAACTAAGAACTAGTAGAATATATAATTATCTAAAACGAAAAGCTATATATAACTAGCGATAAACCCTAAATTTTTAATAAATACTAAGAATTTATAGATATTTTTATAATATTAGCTAATAAGGTATTACCTAAATATAGACCCTTCAACTACAAAATTAATATAATAGAGGGTACTAAACCTACTTTTAAATCTATTTATTAACTATTATAGAAGGAATCCTAAATACTTAAGGAATATATTAACAAAAACCTATAAAAAGGTTATATCTAAGCCTTAAAGTTATTAGCCGGATACCTAATTATTTTTATACTAAAGAAAGATAGAAGTCTTCGACTTTATATAGATTATTAATATCTAAATTTAATTACTATTAAGGACTGATATCTATTACCTTTGATTTATAAAATATAAAATCGGATTAGAGGAGCTAAATACTTCTCTAAGTATAATATTACTAATATATATTACTAAATTAGAATTAAGCTAGGCTATAAATAGAAAACGGTATTTAGAACTAAGTTTAGATACTATAAATATAAGGTTATACCTTTCGGCTTTACTAATATATTAGCTATATTCTAGCGCTTTATTTTTAAAGTATTAGAGGAATATCTTAATATCTTCGTTATTATATACCTAGATAATATCTTAGTATTTTTAGTAACTCTTAAAGAATATATTAAGTATAATAAACTAGTATTATAGAAGTTAAAAGAAGTAAAGGTTACTCTTAAATTAAAGAAATGCGAATTCTATATCTAAGAAACGTTATTCTTAAGATATTATATTAGCCTAAACGGACTTAGGATAGAAAAAGATAAGGTTAAAAGTATTATAGGATAGCTAATACCTAAAACTATTAAAGAAGTATAGTAATTTCTTAGTCTTACTAACTACTATCGAAAGATTATCGATAAGTACGCTAGAATAGTAGTAGGACTCTATTAACTTACTAAAAAAGAACAGAAGTTCGAATAAGATAAAGTAGTAGAGAAATCGTTCTAATAACTTAAGTAACTCTTTAGCTAAGGGACGATTATAACTACGTTTAGCTATAATAAACCTATTATTATAGAAATAGATATATTAGACTATACCCTAGGGGCTAGACTAATATAACTAAGACTAAATAGAAAATACTAACTAGTCACTTTCTAGTTAAGAAAAATAATACCTACAGAACTTAACTATAATATATATAATAAAGAACTATTAGCTATAGTATTAGTATTCTAAATTTAAAGAGTATACCTAGAAGGAGTAAAATATATAATAATAGTTAAGTCCGACTATAAGAACCTTACCTTTTTTACTACTATAAAGGTTCTTATATAATAATAAGCGCGATAGGTAAAGACCCTTATATAGTATAATTTTAGAATCGAATATTATAAAGGAATAGAAAATAGCTAAGTAGATACATTAAGCTAATAACTAGACTATAAGCTAAGTACTAAAGTAGTAGAACCTATAATACTAAGGTAGAACTTAGATAGTACTATCTTATATAATAAGTAGTTACTAGCCGCAATAGTAGAGGTCGAAAATACTAACCTACTATAATAAATTAAGAAAGAACTAGAAACTAATATAATTAATTAACTCCTTAGAGAAAACAATAAACTTATTAAAGACGAAAGTAGTCTATTTTATCTATATAGGTTAATCTATATTCTAGTTAAACTTTAAGAGGAAGTGATTAAGAAATATTATAATAACCTTACTTACAGATATATAGGAATAGAAAAGATAGTAGAATATATTTCGTAAAATTATTATTTTCTAAATATAAACTATAAAGTTAGATTCTATATCTAGAGTTATAATATATACTAAAGAAATAAACCTATATAATATATACCCTATAGAGAATTATAATTATCTAAGATACTAGCTACCCTATAGGAATAGATTACTATAGATTTTATTATAAAGCTACTAGTCTTAGAGAGATATAATATAATTATAGTTATAGTTAATAAGCTTACTAAGTATACCTATATAATTCTAACTATAGAAACTATTAATATAGATTAAATAGCGAATATAGTCCTATAATATATAGTTATAAACTATAGACTACTAGCTAAAATTATATTAGATAGAGATAAGTTATTTATATCGAATATATAGTAATCTTTCGTAGATTAGATAGGTATTAAGCTTAGACTCTCTATAGTATACTACCTATAAACTAATAGTTAAACTAAAAGAGTAAACTAAACCCTAAAATAGTACCTATAATACTATATAAACTACTAGTAGAATAACTAGGTAGGACTACTACTAATAGTATAACTAGTATATAATAATACTATTTACTCTATAACCTAAGAATCACTATTTTTTACTAATTATAGATATAATCCTATAGTTTATAGATAACTAATTAGTAGAATAGCTGTAGTAGAATTAGTAAGGCTAAAGGCTAATAGGCTAAAATAGTTATATTTATAACTATCTAAAAATATCGACTTTATTAACCTATAGATAAAGAAGTACTATAACTAAAAATACGAAAAGGGACCTAACCTAAAGAGGGGAGAGAAGGTTTACCTTTTACGCTATAATATTAAAACTAAGTAACCTAGTAATAAACTAGACTATCTATAGTTAGGACTATTCGAAATTAAAGAAAAATTAAAATTAGTTAATTATCGCTTAAGACTACTAGAAAGTATATAAAAACTCTATCTAGTATTCTATATCTTATTACTTAAACCTATACTAAATAACGCTAAACTTATAATAAATATAGAAATCGAAGAAGAAACTAAAAACGAATATAAAGTTAAAAAAATTCTAGAAATAAAACGTATAAGTAGAAAACTTTACTACTTAGTAAGATAGAAAGGGTATAATACCTCTAAAAATATATAGAAACTTATTAAGAACCTAAGGGGCTACCCTTAGCTAGTTTAATAATTCTACTAATACTAGTAGCGGAGAAAGCTAGGCTGTTTTAGAAAGATACTAGAAAATTAGTAATCTCTACTAGTATTTAATTAAAATTCGGATAATTAGTAGTAGTAGTAAGCCGCTTAAAATTAAAGGTAGAAGGAGAAGCCTACCTTAGGGACGTTTATTTTTTATTAAGAATTCAAAAGAGCTTAGTATTATACTCTAATATTTTAAAACCTTTTTATTTAAGGAAGGCTATCTATTTATATAGTCGACACTAATAAGATATAGCTTTTTAATATTATTTTTATTTATTTAATACCCTTTAATATAGTTCCGTAAGATACGCCTATAATTTACTTAACTTAGGCTTTAATAAATCAAGTTCGTTTTTATTTATTTTAAGGTCTAAAGAAAGCTTATCCTTAGTATAATATAATAAATCCTATTCCTAACTAGTATAGAAGTCATACTTATATAAGCGACTAGTATAAGTATACGCTATATATTTAGAATATTAGCGAGATCGATCTATTAAGTAGGCTATACTAGCTATTTTATAGTAATTATAAGAAATAGTAGTAGTAAAACTATTATCCTTAATATAATCTACTTAATAATAGTAAGCTTCGGAGGAGTTAAATAGAAGCTTAAGGGTAAGCTTAGATATAGAGTTAGCCTTACGTTTAGGTATAATAAGTATATATTAATTTAAGGAAAAAGAAATCTATTACCTACCTAAGGGGAAACTATAGATTTATAAGTCTTAAGGACGAAACTCCTAAGAAGAGGGGAGGTAATATTACAGACCTATCCGTTACTAATTAATAGAGACCTACTAGGTATACTAATAGGCTATCAAGAGCTAACTAGTAGACCTATTATTAAATTATATATAGTATCCTATACTTTAGGAACCCTAAGTATATAGGGAAAGAAAAACTATAATTATACTTAGTAAGTAAGAGCCTAATCTACCCTAATTAGACCTACTCTATAAAGGATTTCTATTATATATATTACTATATATATTAACAAACCTCTACTACTATAAACTACTATCCTAGGCTAAGACTATATACGTAATCCTATAGATAGTAGAATAGTAGATAGTTAAACTATAAAATCTATCATTAGGATTCTACTATACTACTCTCTACTTATCTATATAGGAAGAACTTAGGGATATATAAGGACACTTATTTATATATTTAGTTTAGTTCTTCGTCTTCAATTATACATTATTACTTATATTTACCTTTAGACTACTATAACTCTTTACTTAATTATAACTTAATAATACTCACAAGCAGACCAATACTCTAGTATAGATCTACTCAGCGCTCTCACTAGCATCGTTCCTCGCTCTCTCAAACAGGACTTAGGCTACAGTAAGGCCTTATAGGCAATAGCTTAGTCGCGACAGATCGTTGACGTTAGATACACAAGGAGTATTAAGGCAAGTATACCCAGAACCTATCTAACCTAACTGTGACCAGTTAGCAGTGCGTAACATTTAGTTAAAATATACTCTTCTCTTTAAAAAGAACTAGCTAGTAATATAATACTAAGTACTACTCTTAACTCTATAAGTAGTAAGGTTATATAGACTATCTTTATAATTAGTCCTAGCCCTACTTTACCCTACTTCCCGTTCCTTAGTATTATATAAGCTAAGACTCGACTTAAACCGAACTAAATCTAGCTTAACTAATTAGAATAGTTAGGACTTAATAGAACTTAATAAACTATAGTAAGTAGCTAGTTACTACTATACCTAATAATAATAAAGACGCTCCTAATTATAAAACCTATACTTTAGACCCGGAGACCTTAATAAGATTAGTAGAAACTAACGAGAATAATAATAAGGATAACGCTAGAGAGGAATTATCCTCCCTATATAAATAGTTAATAAAGACCCCCTCTTAAAAGAGATTCTAGGAACTTATCCGCTAATATAAGCGATTAGAGTATTAATACTAGGAGCTTAAGGACGAAGTTATAGTCCTTATAGTAGAGTAGGCCGACTCTAATAAAGTAATTAAGAACCTCTAAATTAAGTATAATAAAGCGATCGCTTATTATAATATTATAATTAAAGACTATAGTAAGCTTATATTCTAGCTCCTATACTAGGATAATAATACTAGAATTCTAGTAGAGGTAGTAGTTAGTAAGAAGACTATAAAAATACTAGATACTCTAATACTTAGCGATAGTAAAGAAGTCTAGTTTAAAACCTAGGAAACTATTATATATTAGAAACTAAAGGCTAATACTAACTACTACCTATAACTAGTTTACTATAAACTCTATATTTAGAGTTATTATAAAGGTAAAGTCTAATTATATATTATACCCTAGATAAGTTCTAATTTAAGTAACCCCTATATAGATACTAAGGATATAATTACTTACTTAAAGACTATTTTTATAAACCTAAATTAATATACTAAGGCTTATACCGCTTACTATAAGTTAATAATAAAGCTAAAGGATAGCTTTACTAACTTCCTAGTAGAATTTATATAGCTTATAGAAGAGGCTACTATTATTAAAGAGAACTAGAAGTATAATTTATATTTAAAGTTACTATACCTACTATAGAGTTAGGTAATATAGGTAGTAAATTAAGATACTATAAACTTCGAAAAGTTCTCTTAAACCTACTAAAGTATATCCTATAAAATTAGCCTTTAGTAGGAAGTAAAGGCTAACTCTTATATATAACCTACTATAGCTCTAAGTAGTAGTATAAGAGTAACTATAAGATCTACTTATAACCCCTATATAAAACGCGAAGGGAGTACTAACCCTAGAAGACTCTTAAGTACTAAATAAGATATCCTAATAAAGGAAGGAAGATACTTTAACTATAAAGAGTAAGGATATATAATATATAATTATCTTAAGAAGAAGCTAGTTAGTACTATTATAGTAGCTACTCCCTATATCACTCCCTATATGATAGAGCCTAATAATAAAGAAGATAAGGATTAAAGAAAAGTCGATACTTAGGCTAATACTTTTTACTTTTATTTCTCTTTTTTCATATATCTACTATTAGCTTTTATATCATCTCGACGGGGTCCCAACGAGGACGTCGGGCTTTTTTTCAGCCGGCATTATTAGGTGATTAGTCACTTTCCGGAGTTAAGCCCCGTCGCTAGTTAGAACTGAATAGCATCCTTTTACCTTCTCCTATAACAGTCCCCGAGACATACCCGCCTGTTCTAATTCGGAAATAGAAGAATGACGACATCGAGCGGGGTAGTGGTCATCATATAAGGAGTGAAGTTTCGTTCAAATTTGGGGAAATCTTCATTCGGCCATATGCCATGCTACTTACAGAGCCTCTCGTTTCATCCAAGTCTCTGTATCTCTCAGTGATATATAGAGTGCTTTTCCTGTTTTTCCAGGCTTATCCAAATTCTTTCTCGGGACTCTGCGGGCGATTCGTTTTCGAATAGCAAGACAGTTAACAAAAACATAAAAACATACAACAGTATGTCTAAGGCCGTGGTCACCTAGCGCCTACAGTTCGGGCATGGGCGGCTCGCCGCTCTATTCAGAGCACTTAGGGCAGATATTCACCCACCTGAATATTCCTCACCCGAATATTCAGCCTGTACAGCAAAAGGTACATTTTTCAGTATGGCTAAAAGCGACAAGTATCCTTCTTTTCTCCTCCGTTTTCATCTCCAGCCTGGCTTTATCACTCCAATCTCGATTTGTCACAAGCAAGATGCGTACCAAGCATGACCTAACGTTAAATATATGGCCAATCTCGTGGATTTCGGGGAATATAGTTATAATAAAATCTAGCGGGTAGTGCTGCGACGAACAAGATCTGGTTATTGTTATGAGTTACTTATTTTCGACTAGTAAGTCTTAGCCCTAGGAGTAGAGAAGCAAATCGCTAAGTTATGCCTCTATCCCTAGTTTTACCAAATTATATCTATAGTCCGTCATTGCGTCGGAAATATAGAGGTTTGTAACATGGAGTTTGGGTAGGCCTGGAAGATGTAAGTGTTCTATCACACTAGAATTATAAAAAAAGTAAATGGATATAATTAATTTGCGAAGACCGAGATAGATGGAGCAGCCCAGTCTCCATGGATACAATGTCGCTTAAATATGAGTATCTGTTGGTGGTTTCCATTCTAGTGTGGCTCTCATTCTAGCCTATGGTATGTATAGAATTAATGCAAGCTGTTTTATCATGAGGAATAGACCTCTGAGTTCGATGTGTTAGGATAAGTAGTAATTAGTCGTCTATGAGCTAGAAATAATCTAAACATATCAAAGATCTAGTATTAAACTAGACTGATTCAGTACGGCCATGTGAGCAGCATCAAATGGGCCAGAAACAGCCGTCTTGCATTCACCACTTGTGCTCTTCCCCTCGAAACGCTCACGCAGAAAACGCAGCCAGTCGGGGGAACTAGCTGTGAGCAGATCACCGTGATCGATGCCTGGATACAGATTCAGATGTGCCTCATTACCGAATCCACAGGTGTCATTGAAGGCGTTGGTGGTGATCTGAGGTAAGATAGTGGTATCTGCCAACCCCTGAACGATCAAAAGAGGTTGCTCTGCTTTGGATCCCATGGCCGGAGCATTCATTTGTTGCCATTTAGAGAAGTCTGTGCTGTTCCTGAGTGCGGCTGTGCTGGTTATTATTTCCTCGGGAGAGAGCCCGAGTCCAAGAGCCAAAGCGCCATCGTTGCAGGATTGCGTGATGTCCGCGATCTGAGCTCGTTGCAAGAGCCTTTGCGAGAAGACTGACATATCCGCCGAGGGAATAGCACGTCGAAGAGCAGTGGACAACCATAAGAATATATACGTGATATAGTATGTGTTATAGTTGGACTTTGGGAAGATTGTCTCCGCTGTAAGAAGAATCAAGTCATAAAGTTTCGAACCTGGCGCTACGGCCACGGTTCCTATGTAGTTACCGGCTGCTGCTCCAGACTTGATGAGGGGACTTTCAGATAGCTTCCAGACAGCTCCCCCTCCCTGAGAGTGGCCAACACTTGCCCAGTTGTCGGTGAAGGTGTTTTTAAATACTTTGCGAGCAGCAACCATGCCATAGTAGAGATCATTGGCATGCGCCGGGAAGCTACTGTATTCGTGCTCGATATAATTGTTCCCAAGTCCCGCGTAGTCTGGGGCAACAATGGCATATCCATTTCGGGCGAGAATACTCCAGGTATCGTAGTCGTACAGTTTAGATGTCGAGGAAGGCGGACATCCCGCGAAAATGCCAATGGAGCCGTGGGCATAAGCAATGACAGGATATTTTCCATCCCGGCGAGCCGAAGTGTATGGAATTGCAATAAATCCGGTAGCAGGCACCACGGTTCCATTCAAGCTGACAGAAGTATACTGGTATTGATAGGCGGCAAGTCCATAAATTACATTTAGAGATGAACCGTTCAGAGGTCGAAACTTGAGGAGGTCGCCAGGCTTTGACGATGAGAAGTTGCGAGCAGTGGCGTAAAAGTCGAAATCAAAATCCGTTCCGAACATCTCGATGTCCTGCTTTCGTCCCTCGCTAAAGGCCCGTTGGCAAGCAGCATCGCATCCGAGGGATGTGAGAGTTGAAGTCGATGCATTGAAGTTTGCGGCGGGCTTAGCCACTGAGAGCGAGACAGTCGACAGGGCGAGAATGATGTTGAGAAGCATTGAGAAAGATGGCTGATTTAGACTTTGGAATAAACTGAGGAAGCAAAGTGTTGCAATTTGCAGCACTTGGGTTTTGAATACCCGACCCTAGCTATGGGGTGACTACGAAGGGGTCGGGAATGAGCCTCCAGATGACCTCATTAATTTCTTTAGACCCGAGGTGCTACGTTAATCCATTCCTAATTTGGGCTCCTGAACTCTAAGATGCGGGAGGTAAGCACTAGATTTAGTATATTAAGCAACAAGGTGTCCTGGGCAATGATGGATACTCCACGGTGGAGAAAGCATAGCCCAAAAGGTCCACTGCTGATATAGAAGGGCAATTATCATTGGCCGATGGACAATGATTAGGCGTTCAGCGACCTCTCTCACATGCACTGCCGGGGCATCTTGGGTGTAGTAGGAGACGCCTAGGAATCAACACCGGTCCCCATGGCCACAAGCACAGAGGATGGAAGAAAGGTTTGAGATTTTCATGTTGGAGAAGGTCAATAAAGGCGCTTGTGTAGCTCTGCTGAAGGAGGTATTCTTGGATTGATTGGCGAACCGATATATCCGACTTCGAAAAGAAAGACTATGGATCGTATTAGGAAATAAGTGGATCAATTCCAGGAGGGGGCCGGGGGCTCGGTCCGCTCGGTCCGCTCGGATGCGACTGATCTTAGGCCACCTGGAGGGTGGGGCTATAGTCGTACCTGTTATTGCCCTTTCAACTTCTAGTCACATCATATGCTGACCTGATAGAAATATAATATAACTATAAGTTCTGTACGCCTAGGGTCCTTCTCAGTGGTAGTCCATCCGGGAGAACAAAAAAGGTCATCAGTTAAATTCAGTTTTAATTGTTGGTAATTGTTGAAGTACCCCATGCGTTCGGCCACAGGAGAGCTCTTCAATTGTGGTTGCTTCCATTGTAGCGAGGTATTCGTTTATGCGCCTCTTCTTTAGTCAAAGTCTTCACTACGTCCATAATAGCGACAGTGAATCTATTTTCCGCTGTCAGCTCCGATCAGGATCAGTTTAGGCCACCAAGTTGGGACTTAGACACGAGTGGGAAGCTCCTTGGTGAATCATAATAACTTTACCAATCGCATGGCCTTGCGCCGGTGATGGTTCAGTCAACTTTCTGCCCTATCAACTCTCGATGGTAGGATAGTGGCCTACCATGGTGGCAACGGGCAACGGGGAAGTAGGGTTCGATTCCGGAGAGGGGAGCTTGAGAAACGGCTACCACATTCAAGGAAGGCAGCAGGCGCGCAAATTACCCAATCCCGATACGGGGAGGGAGGGAAAGTTAGCCGAGGGGCCACGTCAGCCTTAAGGGGTATTGAGGGCGATCGGGTGAAGAATAGAGGGGTGTCAGGGCATTCAGGTAAAAAGGCTGAAGAGCAGAAGACTGGGCTTCCCGAACTAAACAAAAAAGAATTCAAAACAAAAAACATACAACAGTGAGGATTCGCTGGTGGTCACCCACCCAACTACTAACTCACCGGCGTGTGGCTTAAGTACGGCTGAGCGGACGGGAAGCCCTGTTTTCCACACCCTATGGTCGTATGTGATTGATATCACACTGCGGAGGATGATAGAATCAAAATTGGTGGTGACAATAGGAGGGCAAGGAATGCTTATAGGGTGTGAGGCGTTATTGCGCCATAGATAGGGGCCGCGCGACCGCCCAACTTTATCGCCCGGCTCCCCTAAGGATATAGAATTCGTGTACAATTTACAATATCATAACTGAACTCTACTACTACCAATCTACCGGGCCATATGTCCATCGTACTAAGAAGATATTGTATCAAGTGAAATGTGAATTAGGGGGTATCTCTATCGAAGGTTCGAGGAGAAACGATAGGATATCGGATTTTATTTCTGATTTAAAGTAGAAACATCTAGAAAATAACTGAGAAAAGAGCGTGGAGTAGATGTTTAACAATATAACAGTTCTTCCTAGCCTACGAACCATAATTGGCACTTAAGGATCACCGTGCCTTAGACGAGTAGCCCAGTCGTGGATGAACTCACGATCTTCTTTAGTCGCGGTAGACATTGATTTACCCTCAAACAAGGCCCCGGTTGTGATCAAGTGTAATAATTTAAAACCAAGATGCCGTCGATCATCTAGGTTAGAGCCGTCAAATACAGCCAAGCAATACTGGGGGTGAAGCGGGTTGAGTGAGCTCTCAGGTGTTTTGAGAAGAGCAGCCCCGTGAAGGAGCTGATGTTTTCCTTGTTTGAGAAAGTCCTGTAGGTCAGAAGACTGGTGTTCATTGACGGCGGGAATCCTGCGTCGTTCACTCGAGTGCTCAAATATAGGAAACTGAAGAACCCCGGGAGAACAGGATGCTAGTCTGTCCCAGATGCTTGATACAAATTCTTCGTGATAGACTTGCTTCACCCAGTTACAGGATGACTGCTTAGTGGTTGTCCTTTGAGTCACCCATAATGTGAGTCGTAGGTTCCTAGCAGCAGCTCGCAATGAATCCACGCCAGATAGGTTTGCCAAGGGAAGCAATTTTTCCGCGTTAAGATCTGGATACACCGATGGCACAGGAATATTTGTTTCAGCCAGATGCTGCAGAGTACGTATTGCACTGAATGATGCCGTGATGCATGAAACCTTTCGTACGATGCGAAAGTCAGTTGGCCGGAAGTATGATTGGAATGAAATGTGAGCACAGATAAACTGGTCACTGAAAAAATCTGAATCCTTCCTCCATACACCCGTCCAAAGTTTCTGTAGACGAGAGATCAAATATCCCGTGACCAAGAGCGGATTTCCTAGATTGAATAGAGCCAAGAGTCTGATGGCTTGCTGATTGACATTGTGATCCCCGGAGCCTAGTGGCCTGAGAATTGCAATCAACTCACTCGTAACATCAGGGAGTATCAGATGTCGGAATGAGAAGAAAACCTCATTTGTATCTCTAATGACGGATCGTTGCTTGCGCGAGGGTGATTGCCGAGGCTGCAATTCTTGAGTGCCACGTTCACGAGGACTAGGCAGAGAACTGATGGTTGTACTATTCGTTTTGTGAGAAAGCAACCGAGTGATCTCATTTCGATGTACATTGAAAGCCCAGTCACATATAAAGTCGACAATCAAACACAATTGTAGTGCAGAATCATGTCGCTGAATACTTCCGTGCCAAAGGTCGATTATACGCTGGGTTTGTGTTAGTAAGGGATATAGATCTCTTCAAAGAACCTTACTGTTTCATCTGCTCTAGGAACACACCCATAGAGTCTCCATTCATCCCCACTGAAAGCCAAGAACCAAACTAAGCTGTTTTCTTCCGGCTCTTGCCTTCTTTTTCTCAAAGCCTTTTGAATATCGAGAAGTCTTTTAATAGGAAACGCAGTCTGCTTCTCGATAGCCGTAAACCCGGATGTTTGAATCTCAGACTTGGCTTCAATTATCAGGAAAGGAAACAAAATATGGTCTGCGTCCTTTACTGGACAGGAAACTAGGCTTGGATGACGTCGAAGGCCAGCACTGAGTATTGGTGTTCTCCGAAGTCCAATGACCCTATCGGGGTACTTTGTTCTGATCTCAGGAACGGAAATATCTGTAATTCCTGCGTGCGGCTGTCCCGCAAATATGGCGTTCTTGTCGATGGCCTAAAAAGCAATCATTAGCTACCCGATGTTCTGTAATGGATTTGATGTTTACCCCATATCCATCAATACCGCTTTCACTGCACTGACAAATACCCATCTCTCCGTGGGCTGTTTGCACTCTCTCCTCGTTTGGCGCAATTGGCGCACAGAACTCGGGAGCCCATCGTCGCTGTTGACATTTCCGACTGGAATAATATTAGAATTAACCCAAAGTTGTATTTTCAATGTTTTACTCACCACTCTATGTCTTCCTCAAAAAATTCTAATAGAGGGAACTCCGTCTTGGACCTCCAAGTCCACTCGTTGGCTTCAAGATCACGGCAATCATATGCAGCGGAAACAAGACGATTAACCTTGTTCACTGTTTTTGCCCTCTGTATCCCCTTCGGGGTATTGGTATGTGTTTGCTCCAGGTAAGTGTTATACTTAATGTCTTCAATTTTGCGGATGATGGTGAATATAGCTAAATTCTGTTCCGGCCAACGAGCCGGGGAAACCGGCCCCTCAAACTTGATTTTGTATTTATCAATCAACGCTCGTTCTTCCTGGCTGGAGAATCTTTTCTTTCTAGGCGGTTGCTCCATCGGGACATAAATATTTAGTAAAAAGCAAGCTTTGGTCGAAAGCGCGGATGGCTCCGGAACACCCCCGATTTTGAAGGACTCATAGTGAGGGGGAAAGACCACGCTATTTTTGATCACACGCTAAATATGGCCCAATGCACAGCCGCCTACGATGCAGCTAGACTGCCTAGTTCATTTTCATCAACTCAAACCTGTGGCGGTGCAGATTTAGTTACATTCGCAGTGAAGCGCAGCACCTATTATCGGAAAGCCTATGCCCTATAATATCTTGAACTAGATATTAGTCTCTACTTGCATATATGATGCTAGCCATAGGGTGAGCTACCATCAAATATTAGTACTAACATAATAGGTCATGACATCGCGTTTTCATGATCATGTCAACTAATTAAACTAACTGGTCTGATTACTGTCTCAAGCATCTGCTATCCATTCATCTCTAATTTTATAGACACTAGGTACATCTAATAATTTCGCCGGACCTCAGTAACAGTTCTCGTCTACGCCGTTCTCCTGATGCACCTGTAAACTACCGAGTCAGGTTCTACCTACCGAATTTCAACTCCCGAGTTCATTGAAATGAAATCATGCGTCATATCGCACGTCCAATAAACTGCCTCCTCGGGCGCAATATCCTCAGACATCCCATGCCTCAAGTCCACGATAGTTTCTAGATCTTCTTCCTCCATGATCTGTTTTATCTTTGCCTCATCAACGGGCACCGGTACCCCGCGATCTAAGAACTTGACAACCTCAGAGCCATCCATGAAACTCACAGATGTCTGCTCGGGGATGATAATACCCTTTCCGGCGAACGGAGTGTCCAGAAGCGAATATCCAAGTGCGGCCAGAATTCCACCCCAATTCGGGTCTAGTCCATATATCCCCGTCTTCCAGAGTACAGAACGTGCGATCACCGACGCAATATGATGAGCTGCATCATAAGATGGCGACCCACGGACCCGAATCGTGATGAATTTCGAGGCACCCTCGGCGTCCCGTACAACCAGCTTAGCCATTTCAGACATGAACCCGTTGAGAACGTGCTGCAATGCGACAAAGTCGGCCGACGGCTCTGGAGAGACGTCTACCGCGGGTTGGTCAGAAGATGCAGCTGCTCCATTGGCAAACATAGCGACCATGTCATTGGTGGATGTGTCACCATCGATGGAAATACAGTTATATGACTTGGATGCAGCACCTCGAAGGAGGATCTGCAGGGCGGTTAGTGTAACTGGAGCGTCTGTGCAAATGATTCCTAGCGTGGTGGCCATGTTCGGATGGACCATACCGGCGCCTTTGGTGAGACCAGCGAGGGAAAAGTTAGTTTTCGGTGCAGAAGGCAAGGTAAAGGTCCTTGACATCAATTTCGGATACGTGTCGGTTGTACTTAAGGCGACCGCGGCCTCGAGCCAGTGACCATGTGTATTTCCCATATTTTGAGCCAATTTAGGTATATGATTCAGAATGTTGTCAATCGGTAGTCTGTTCAGTCAGTCAGTGTGTCTCTTAAGGGTTGATATTTGGAATGTAGAAACGAGCTTACCGCTGAGCACCTGCGCCTGTATGCATAACCATCAGAGATGATCCCTCATCGGCAGTGCCGGTGGATATACATTTCGCGGCTCGGCGGCCCATGGAAATTGCATCATCAAGTCCCGCCTGTCCGGTAAGAGTATTGGCGCACCCCGAATTCGCAATGACGCCTCGCAGTCCAGCACCATTGGTACGGCGCATAAGCTCGCGGGTGACTGTCACAGACGCAGCGCAGAATTCATTCTTAGTCAAGACTGCGGCGCCCGATGCCGGTGTATCTGAGGCAACGATGAGCAAGTCTGGCTGAATGTTATCGGCAGGCTTAATCCCTGCGCGAGTGCTGCCCACTTTGAACCCCTTTGGATAACTCCCCGAGGTCGGGATCAACCGCTCCTTATTGGCGGGAATTGGCCGACCTCCATAGAGCTCGAATTTGTCGAACTTTGTCGAAAAGGCACGGAACTGCGGGCTGGTTAGACGGAGTGGCATCCTGGGTGAAGGAGAGAATCCGAAAGCGACAGATACCCCTAAATAAGTAAAATAAATGTACGTGGCCAAAACGCGACCCACTGCGGGTTTGACCCCGGAGCTCTGGAGCCCCAAGGTCGGTGGAGTTGCTGACTACAGTACCTTGGCATCCCCGGGGCACTGGTAGACAAAAAAGGGGGTATAGAACCTTCTTCAGATGGCAATGATGAAAAGAGATGCCAATTAATAAAATCAGCGCAAAAAGCGAGATCTGCGAGGAGCTGAGTGAGGAGACTTGACAAAGAAAACTCCGATTGTGGGATTTTCCAGTGAGGGGCAAACAGATTGTTTTTGAGGAGATTTTCTAAGCGATTCGCCTAGCATATCCCGACACACCATGCCGATTTGTCTCAAGGTAACATTCCCATATAGAAAAAGAGGTAAATGCTAGTCACGTAGGAGCGAAGGTTCATAACTCCGAAGCTATTCACACTTCCTGAATAGGTAATTTCTCGGGTAGATGGGAGATGAAATTGTATCGTCACAGGTGCGACCGTGGGTCCCCGTACGACAGCACAGTGCGAACGCACAATATGTAGTACTGTAAAGAACCTGAAAATAAGTATGTTAGTACTTCGTAAAGAGATTAAACAAAAGAGAAAGCACGAAGCTCATTAGCAAAGATCGACGAAATGCGAACTATATATGTTGTATACCTCACCCGCGGACACGAGAAACTCACCACAGGCAGCAACGTTTTGATCGATATGACACATTTATGACGCAGAAGTGCTAGGATTAATTAGTGCTGAGTAGATGGATTATTTACATGGCTGACATCTGGCTACTGTACGGAGGCTAAACTAATGGGATTTGGACACATGGCCCGTAAGTGGGATTGAGGCTCTTCCCCACCTTGGCGTAGTGAAGTAAAATATTAGTATAAGAGTACGGTAATGCCTTGTTTCAATGTCTCCAATGATTTCTAATCAGTTTAATTATTAAGGCTATTCGACAACTACCTCCCTGCATATCAAAATACTGATTTTGGATAAATGTCGTCAACGTAAGTACTATTGTCTTAGTTAAGGGAGTATATGAGAAGGGAGACAATATTAATGAACAAGCTCATTAAACAATATCCGCTAAATTTTTGAAAGTACAATTCCTAGTGGGTCTCGCGACATCGTTCTCGTGCGCGCAACAGTGGACGACGTTCCGGCAGTCCTCCATCTCCTAGATACCGCTGTCAAATGGCTGGTAGCGCATGACAGAATTGGGCAGTGGGGAACAGGACCATTCTCAGAGAATCCACGGCGCGCCGAACAGCTGAAAGAATTTGCAACAACCGGCCATGGCCTTTGGCTCGCCATCAAGGTCGCTGATAGCACGACAATCGACCAAACTCCACCCTCCGATATACTCTCCAAGACTGTGAACGGAGAAAGTTCGGGTTTCATCGTAGGAGCAATTGCTGTTGGAGACAGAATGCCTTACGCACCACCTGTCTCTGAGCCTGAGCTTTACGTGAAATTATTGATCACTGATCGACAATGGGCTGGTCACCAGATTGGCAAACGCCTTCTGGAACATGCCCGTCATCTCGCCAACGAGGCTGGAGTCTCATTGCTACGGGTGGATTGCTATGCAGGTGATGACAGAAAATTGGTCAGATACTACGAGTCTCAAGGATTTAAGCGATCCGAAAGGTTTGATCTCGCAGGAGGCTGGCCTTGTCAAGTACTAGCTCAGAATTTATCTGACGTGAAGGAAGAGTAGATATGATGTCTATCTTCTTTTCGAAGGCCAGTTGAGTCGCGCTGAGGTAAACTAGACATAAGCTGGATGTAAGTTACCAGACATGGGATTTTGGCAGCTGGTGCCTATACCGCTGGGTATCAGCCGCCTTGGGTTTGGGCAGACAAGTGGAATACATAGTATGGATGTCAAATAGCTTTCTCATAGCTATGCACTGGTTTATACATAGCGAGGCTCAGAGATTGCGTGTTCTCCCTACGAGTTCTTCGAAATTGCGAGGTACCAGTGAATTGCCGCAGAAGGACCCCCCCCCAAGAGGTCATATTTAGGGCACAAAACATATTTTTCACAGCACTTGCTGTCGCAAGCCTGAGAACTGAGAATGGTAACCTAAGCTCTGGGCTGAGGAATGGTCACCCCGATCCATAGCTACGCCCGGTAGCCTATATATACTACTCTGCTGGTTCATAGGCAAGGGAAGTCGTGTCACGCAGTCAGTGTAAACAAAAATCGTCTCTCCATCAAGAGTGCTATCGGAGTATCGCCGTAGATCATCTACGCAGTATTTCTTAATGGTTTGCATACCACCCACGCACTGATGCGATTTGGCTTGTTGGTAGGACATTGTTCCACTGACACAGGTTAGTTTATCTCCGGCAATTATTCGTCTACTAAGCAATAACAAAAATCACCAACTTACCACACCGTTCGCTTGATAGACACCCAGGTCCAATACCCACACTGTCCAGCCTCTAAAGGTTTCTCATAGGACATGCCCTGAGGTCCCACATCAGCCGTGATCTTTGACTGCCAACCCCCACTGATCCCATCATTTAACCCTTTCTCAAATTCAGGCCTCATATCCACAGACCAAGTCATTCTCTTCGTCGAATCAGCAATTTTGCACGGAGGCCCATGGCACCAAACGTCCAAAGGAAATTCCTTCTCATAAACAAAGCGAGTTCGGAGCTGGCAAAACGCCACACACGAATTCGACTGGTAGTCTGTATGATCGCAAACCCCACTCGAGCTGGTCAAGTACTTCGGTCGGCAAACATCACTCAAATAATCGTGGTAGAGAATCGGCATAGCATCAATCCCGTCACAGGCGTTCCTTTGGACGAGAACATGGTCATGATCCCGAGACGCGACAATCACGTGCACAGAGAGAAAAAGCAATACCAGAGCAAATGGTTGATACATGAGGCGAATTGCAGGATGATGTGGTAGGGTTACGTCGGGACCCGGCGGCGAACGGGGCTCGCACGGTTCCAGGCGCGGCTGGATGATCCCTGTCGGCCCCGCTGCTTAGGCTTATTAGCTGATCCACTTCAATCTACAAATTAATCGCGCGTGCGATCTCTAACCGAGGAGCATTCGATATCGTTTTTTCCATGGCACAGATGAAGTCCCATATTGATTAGCCTAACTGGCTTAGATATCAGCGCAGAACTGTTGTCATTAAAGGCAATATTAAAAAAAAGGATCAGCTCGATAACAAAAACGTGTGACTCATTCAAGCCTCTTCTTTGATAGTATGTTGTTCCCATTCTGGTATAGGGTACATCCTTAAGCGAGATTTTAGTCCGACGGAATTCATCGGGATCCGCAGTGCTATGTATAGTGCTCGGGGATCAAATCCCTGTTGTTATGCCCGAATGCCCGCAGGAGCACCGCTTTCCACACCGCTCCATAACGTCTTCCAACTTTCTGCAGTTCTAAAACAAGGCATTTAGGCATTCAGGCACCAAAGCGTATTAAGCTCGTATATTCTAAAACATAAAGAAAAGTATATGTACAGTCTAGTCCAACCCTGACAATAAGAAAGACATTCACAGATTTTAACCTCCCACGCTGCTCCCACCTCCTGTTTCATGTTCAATTGAAACCTTGAAACTTCAATCGTCTCTGGCATAAGGTTTCATCATTGGGCCTTCCCACTTATGCCGTCCGCGAATAACCCAATCCACACAGGCCAGTACCATAACAAAGCCAAGTACAGGCCCGGCATAATTCATATTCTCGGCGGTAACCGGCAAAGTAGATGGGAATGGGAGGAAGATAACGAAATAGGTGGCGAAGAGAATGGCAAGAAGATTCATGGGGAGGCCGAATTTTCCCATGGAGAAGGCTCCCTGTGGGATGTCTTGGGGCGATGTGAAGCGCCTGTAAACAAGAAGGACGAGAGGGATAAGATAGGAAATGTAAAGACCGAGTGTGCTGAGGGAGAGAATAGCGTTGAATGCAGCTGTAGAACCAATCTGGATGAAAGAGAGCGCAAAGATGCATGATGCAACCAGGAATAAAGCACGGAGAGGAATCTTGTAGGTGTTATCGACCACAGCAAAGAAGTCGGAGAAGGGGAGTCCGTTGTCTCGAGCGAAAGCCCAGATGAGACGTGTGACAGAGGCAAGACTGTTGAAAAGGGCGATCCAGGCGGGGGTCATACCCATTGCCATGAGGACGTAGGTGGCTGCCTTGGATCCAGTTGCTTGATAGACGATTGTAATAATAGGATATCCAGTAGGACTCATAAGGGCCTCTTGATAATCGCCCATGCAGTAGAGGACGGCAATCAGGTAGCAGAATGCAAGGGCTCCGTTAATTATGGTGCCGAGGATCATGGAGCGGGGAACAATGACTCTGGCATTTTTGACTTCTTCAGACATGTGGATGATACCATCGAGGCCTGTCGGTATGGATTAGATTGATCAAGTGTCTGATATTGGAGGAACGTACCGGATAGGGGAGTAATGACACCAAGAAGACCGACGGAGAATAACACTCCGGGATCCTTCCAGCCACTCAGGCCGCCCACAAAAGTATCCCAAACAAACGAGTCAGGGTTTCGAGGGGCAAGGATGACCAAGACCGCGATGCTGACGGGTAGGAAGACGACATGCATGATACCTGCAGCAACCTCGACCCCTGGCAGGACACGACGTGCAAAGATATTGATTACCATCGGGACAATTGCAACTGCCCACATGAGCAGGGTACCACGCCACCTCACAATCTCATACTCGGGATTCGCCATCACAAGCATGCCCTGGATTTGCGTACCGATGAAAAAAGGAGCTATACTAACCAATGCACCCCAGGCACCACATGTGACCCAGCCTGGAATGTTCAGCATGCGACTATAAAGAAAAATGACATGGTATTCACTAACCCTGGAAGAAACTGAGGAATCGACGGCAACAAGGCGGCGCGAGGAAATAGGTCCAGTGATATTGAGCACCCGCAGTTGGGTGACTATCTCGATGTCAGCGTTGGTCGAATAGCAGCCATTTGTGTACATACATAGAGGCAAGCTCGGCCAAAGAGGATGCGATGGTCAGATTACCCAAGGTACTCAAGATCATTCCATAAACAATCGATGAAGGGCCGCCGTTGTATAAGCCCGCCATTAAACCACCACCAGCAGTTTCCCATGTGGCAAGCAGACAGGTAGAAAATGCGACGGATGAGAAGAAATTGAGGTATCTCTGTTGTAAAATTAGAGTCCGCGCATGTCAATCAAACGTTGAACATATACCTCTAGTTGTTGCTTCTGGCGCACTGTAGAGGTCTCATAGCCACCATTCCCACTCCCAACTGGTCCTGAGCGCACAGCGCTTCCACTTTTCATTTCCATATCTTCCTGCATCTTGAGAGACGATTATCTGAGCACAGAAAAGAAGGGGGGAAGTCGATAGAAAATATACCACTCGGCTTAAAGACGGCAAGAAGTACTTTGTACTTCCTATTTTTGCCTCCTCATTTCCTCAAACAGAGACTAGACAGGGATATTTATTGCAGAATAAATGAATGCGAAACAAGCAACCGACCACATGCGAAAATTCATGCTCTGTTGAAACGGTAGTGCTCGCTTCGCCGTGAACCCTTGTCGTTAGCACTCTATTACCGAGACCAGTGTTATTTAGCGCCGTTTAGTGCTGTTTAGTGCTGGATCTGGACTCTCCGGAAATTCATCGGGCGCAAATTTAATGGAAAAGCCAGGCCTCGGTTTGTTGTTGGTTGCTAACATTATCTAGTCAAAGAGCCGGTCTGTTGCTAGTGGCTGGGCGGCCTATAGAATCCTTTGGCCCCCGCGATTTCGGATCTATTCTAATTGTGGACAATGCTATTGATCAAAAACATATTGGGACTCCACTTGAGTAATCGCAAACTATTGGTATGTTCGATTTAACACAATGTACTTGACTCGCATCCATGCAGGTGAGATGTAGTGAACAACGCCCCTTTGAACAGGGGTCGGACTTGAAGAAAACAAGGGTTGTTAAATATCCAAGAGAAAGAAACTTTAGAGTAGTGATAAAAAAAAATAAGCGGTGTTTTATTATGTGCTTTTGACCTTCTCCGCACGTTCTAAAACTTGCGATGGATCAAAACAATGCCTTTCAGCCCTTGTCAAGTGATAATCGCGGTGCTATCATCACCTTGACCTCGGTTGCGCTTCTGATCGTGGCCATAATTTTTGTGCTGGCCAAGATTGGTTCGGTGATTTATTTTAAGCAGCGGCGGACAGCAGTCAATACTCCCATCTGGATCGCTTTGGTTCTTGCAATTGTTCAAGTCGTTGTCTTACAAAAGGCTGTTGATCATGGACTAGGAAAGCACCAGAACCAGCTTAGCGAAGGCGATATTCAAAGCTGGAGCAAATTCGCCTTCGCAGCTCACATTCTGCTCATCCTTGTCTTATCGCTGTCGAAATTCTCGACTATCCTTTTGGTTTGGAAGTTAACACCGAGTAAGACGCTCCGTCGCAGCTGTGTTGTCACAGCTGGTATAGTTGTCGGGTGGGCGGTATTCGCAGTGTTTAGCATAGCTTTTCAGTGTGTATTGCCCGATGTGTGGTTGTACTCACCCGAGCGATGTGCTGGAGAGGTTAGTCTACACCAGGAGCCCACGCCAGAACTGCACCCCATCTAACCCCGAATAGGGAGCCCTTCTCTACCCCATCGCAGCCATGAACATTCTCACAGAGGTTGTCATTGTCATCCTGCCCTTTATTATGATGCGGAATGTCCAGATGGCTCGACACAAGAGGGTGAAGATCCTATGCTCCTTCTCTTTGCGCCTAAGGTATCTTAGCACTAACCCAAAAAGGTCTTTTTCAAAATCAATAATGACTAACTGACCAACTTATCATAGTATCCTCGGCCTCGCAATCACCCACCTAGCTCTCGTACCTTCATTTGTTCACTCAATCGATATCTCCTGTCCGTCACACCCCATTCCCCTTCCAGCTCCCGTCAAAACCTCGCTATGTTGATCTAACAAGTATATAGGGGACATTGTCGTTTGGGCAACAGTCGGTCAGGCAATGATGCTGACAGCCATCGTAATAGCTTGCGTCCCAACCCTTTACCACATCTTCGCCGGCCTACACTCTGGCCTGAATACGACTCAGATTTCCGACGGCAACGGCCTCGAGCTACCGCAGACCAAGGGGAGCGGGGGGTGGGTCAACCAATCATCCTCGGGAGCAAGTCATTCAAATTCACGACCGCGGTCGCGGGGGCGCTCGAAGACAATGTTTGATGGATGGGGAGGTCAGACTGGGGTTGTCACTCAGGTTTCATCGGGTCGGGATACGAACCAGAACGATGGTGGTAGGCAGTCAAGTTCGAGCGAGGGGACTGAGAGTACACGGCATTTGACGCAGGACCTCCAAGGGAAGGGAGCCGTGCTAAGGACAGTTGATGTTACGGTGGAGATTGAGGACCAGTATCATCGGGACCGGCTTTGATGTGTATGTAAAATATGAGGTGTTTGATAGAATGACGAGGTAGATCAATGCCGATCATGGATGTTATGTGCCACGAACTACGTTGATCACTGAATGAACAGACATTAAATAATTCGAGTAATAGATCTAAAGTGAGAGAATTCAAACTCTGTGGCCAGTCCATTTACATCTGAGGTCGGATGTTCTGATTACACAAAGGACAAAAACAATATCAGTGAGAGGCCGAATAAGTTTGCCTTAGCTATATGCTGAACTCCAAACATAGCAAATAAATTCTGTTTGTTTGGTAACTGAAGCTATAAGTACCAGCTCTACCACACCAGCTCACTTGACTCCAAATTTGACAGATATTTAACTTATAAAATCCTGACCTGGATATCACTATAGGCTTTACTATCTATAACTATACCACAAATCCCTACTTAGTTCCCTGCCAACAGTGGGATGCTATAAGAAGATATAACAAGGACCTGATGGTAGTCACCTATATAATGAGAACCCATCTTCACTGCTCCTCCACTCCTGTCATCCCTATATGAGCAGCTTTGTCGGCGGGTTTGTCTGTTTTGTTGCTAGATCATAGCTTCATCATAAGTTTGGAAAAGCTACCTTTTCTTCATTCATCCACATCTCCAGTCTGTTTATAACAAGTTACAATATCAAAGTAACCTACCCCTTTTCCCCAACCTTCTTGCGTGACCGCACAGACGTCCCACGGCCGCTACCTTTGAGACGAAGCCACTAGGGAGAAAGGTATCCCAACCTATCACCAAGGAAGTGCATATAAATTAGAGCAAACGGAGCAACCCCCTGAAGCCTTTGAAACTCTCTTCGGTCAGTGAAGCAATTGCTAATCGATGGAATGATCCTTGAAACAGGACGATACACAAAACAGAATGTGGACTGTGAACAGATCCCGACTGGTGTGGAAGGCCATCGATATGAGCTATTGTCCCTCCTCGCGTGAGTGAACGTCTTTCGGGGTTTATCTCTGCCCTTGAAGGCTCCTGTGGCATTGGCTCCCTCCCTGCCTCCTTCCTGGCGTAGGTGGCTACTTATATCAACTGCTTGTGCCGTGCTTCCGTTTATATGATCCGCTACCACATAACATCAGCGCCTATGTTCTACAGCTGAACTATCCTGTGAGTTTCAAAGTCCGCTATATAATTTCTCTACTACCTTCAATACCACCTATTCAGCCTGCTAACCACAATGCCTACTGTTCGTGGCTCCAGATCCGTGTCCTTCTCCCGCGCTCCCGCGTATTGTCCCGTCGTTTCTCGGAGAGATCGAAAGACTAGCCGAAGTCTCCTTTAGTCGGTACCGTTATAAGGGAACAGAGGATACGTGCTACTTCTGGTACGGCGATGTCGCTATCTTCCGTCTTGAGTTACCCGTGAGCCCTCAGCGCTGCGGTGGCCAATAATCTCGTCCGTTATAAGGAAGTTGTCGGACAGGTAGACCGGTTCAGGGTGTCCATTGCCACTCAGGAATTTTGTTAGGATTCCCTCCTTTCTGATTATTTTCCTGCTTGTTTTCTCGCTACTATTCTGGTACGTCCACCTTTTCCCGTGGCTTTCCTTGCGTTCTTCTTGCTTGCTCGGTCTTATCAACTTCGCCATTGTCTCACGTTATACACCTCGACCTAGACCTAATTTCCAACTACCGTGGAGACCCGGCATCAAAGGGCCTTATCATATTACAAGATATGTTCGCTGCGCGTGCGGCCTTTTGATGTCTTTTTATGGTGCGATGCGTGGCCAATAATCTCATCCTCCTCTATTCTGACAATGTGTTGATCCTCACCCGCTCAACAAACATCATCGGATTTCATCCTGCATTCGGCCCAGCTGGCTCCAAATCCGCCAAGCGGCCCGAGGACATTAACTCGGGGGAGGGGAAACGGCGTAAAGCCTTGCCATATGCTAAAATCACAGCGATAATGTTCGTCGACGACGATAATACCAGGCCGGCTAGGACGGTCATCGACCGGCGTCCAGTAGACCCCGACCTCAAAGGTACCCCAAAAAAAGTTTCCAAGGGTCTTTTTAGAGGTCTCTTTAGTGGTCTTCTCAGATATCACTATTTTTACTGAGATCTTTGTTTGCTGTTTTATAGTTGTATATTTACAGGTGTATAAATACCCTCTTTCTTCATACACTCTACAATACAGATGTTTCCTCGACCTATCATCTCTTCCGTACACTTAAATACCCTTTGAAAGCCTTCGATGAATCACTTTGACCAGGCAAACTAGGAAGAATTGGAAATTTACCGGCCCCCGAGCTGGAACGTTCGCAACACGCCAGTGTACTGGGAGATGGGCTCTCACGAGGAGATCTACCCACTGCTAATGCCGATAACGACATGGATAGGCTCTCTGAGCTGCCGAACAAAGTGCCCATGGAAGGCGAAATAGGTGAAGAGGTCCCGGCCTTACCCACATCGACGAGGGTTGTACGAAACACTGACCGACCGGACCTTTCCGAGCCCGGAGGTTGGGTAGACGATGCCGAACATGCCGCTACACGGGGTGCAAAAATCGAACGTAATGCGAGAGCCAAGGAGAAGTGGAGTTCTTTGGTTCAACCCAGTATGACGGAGGTAGACGCCGCAATTGAGAGGGAAGTGCCTCCGCCCGAACCTTGTTCAAATTTTGGGGAAACCACTGGAGACGGGCCTGCACGGCCTCTAAGGAGGTTAGGGCGGCGTACAAGTTGGACCTGAAGAAGAAGATATCGGCCACAGCCGTTAACGGGACGATCGCTATGGCACCCTCCGACGCCCTATAGCGCGGACTGCCTGCTCGTTGCACGAGCAGACAGCTCCACCTGGGACCTCGAGTATTACAGGCTCCCCAAAAGACTACCTAAGTAGATAGGAATGAAAGCAAAGATTCGGATTCTATCCTCAAATGTTGTAGTCTTACGCATTCCGGCAGGCTTAATGAGATTTATCGGTGGATGAGGATAGAGGAGGCGGATGTCCTCCTTGCCCAGGATTCTGGGATAGATAGTACTTTAGTAGAAATAATAAGACAGACGTACTTCCTTATAGATGTTGCTGTCCCAAATATTGAGGGACGTGAGCCCAAGGCTTGCGTCCTCATAAATAAACAGACCTTGTCGTGGGATACCAGTGATGCTGGAAAATAAATTGATGAAGGACACCTGTATCGAGTTCGTTAACGAGCTCATCGGGCGAAAATCTTATCCCTATATAATGGAGATCAGGAAGGTAGCAGGGCTACAAAGAGCCCAAGCTCCACATACTAACCTTGATATACCTATATGTAGGTAAAAGGAACGGCTCCAAGATAGGAAAGCACCTGGGCACCTCCATTGCTGCTCCCCTGTGAGCTTTTCTGGCATTCTCCTCTCCCACAATTTCTTCCTACCTCCCTACTTCACACCTATCTCATCCCATCCACCCCAAGATCACAATTGGATAATCGAAGGGGAAGAAAAGAAGGAGAAGCTATCTACGAACTTGCTGTCTCCATGTCTGGCCTAGGCATCGATTGATGCCTTCCATATTAGACACACAGCACATTAACTGCCATTAACATAAATAATACATTTCAAGAAATAATTGCGGATGCTTGATCGAGTTAGCCAATACGATGATCGGATTGAATCACCTTTTGATTGTGCCAAGCCCTTGCTGTTTCACCTGCAGGCAAAAGATCGACCTTCCGCCCCAAAATATCGGGGCTCAGCTTCACTGCTCCATTTGCCCGATGTGCAGACATGCCCCAAATATATAAATCCGGATGAAATCGCCCATTTCCACCCAATTACCACGGATAAATTGTCAAATATGAACTCAGGCAAGAACGAGGAGCCTAAGCCAGAAGACGACATACGGCAATCTTCAACGGTAGGGCGCGGGGCTCATGCAGAACAGCCACCTTCGTCCCAATCATCCACCAAGACGGTCGCGACCCATGAAAAAGCCGGAGACAGCAAGTTGCACACTCCCCCAAACATAGACTACGGGTGGTTGTGGAATATACTTGGTCTCGCTCTGGCGCTTGCAATCCTAATAGCGATCATCGCCATCCTGCGTGTGTATGACGGCAAACCACAACCTACCTGGAAATGGATTTCGCTCAACACACTGCTCTCGTGGTTGAGTACGGTTGGAAAGGGCTGCATCGCATTCCCTCTCAGCGCTGGCCTGTCACAGCTCAAGTGGGTGTGGTTCGCGGAGCGAAAGCGCCCGTTGTCAGACCTAAGGGTTTTTGATAGCGCTAGTAGAGGCCTCTATGGGAGCGCAGAGCTCCTATGGGCATTGAGAATGCGGTAAGATTTCATAATATCACCCCCGTGCAGATGCTGACCGGATAGTCATTTTGCAGTCTTGGGCGCCATTGCGGTTCTGCTCACCGTTGGGTATGAACCGTTCATTCAGAATCTGGTGCACTACGCCCCAGATCATATCATAGATGCATCGCAGATCTCTCGCCTAGCAAACACCACAGAGTATAGTAGCCTTGGACCGTCGCTGGCCTTTGGAAATAGTTCGTTCTCATCCTACCCGTGGCTGTTTCTTGCACTGGATGAAAGACTAACATAAACAGACTTCTATATCGAGTCTACATTCAAAGCGAACATATACAACTCCATATTGAGTACAGATCCGAAGAGACCATGGGCCATCCCGCAGTATCACTGCTCAACAGGCAACTGCACCTGGGACCCTGTTGCTTCTCTTGCAGTGCGCACCCTTTGCTCAAATGTTACATCATCCATCACGAAAACATGCGAACAGCTTGTCGACAGCGGCAGCGGGGGTCCATATCAGAACTGCACGGTCTCGCTTCCTAACGGGACATCAGCATATTACGCCAACGGCTATAAAACGGAAGCAATTTCCTTGCAAGTCCAATCCTCGTCCCAGCCTATAGTATACACCAACGCCACCTTACCGGTCATCCAGCGGATCGAAGCAGTGGTCGCAAGCGCGGAACAAGGGGTGTACGTAGCTTCACATGTTCGCGATGATCCTAGATATGCCGCAACGGAATGTTCTCTGGAACCTATAGTGCGCAGTGTCAAAGCCTCTGTTAATAGCTCTGTCTACAAGGAAACCACACTCGAGGAGTGGACAGAAATAAAGGAGTGGCATAAGCCAGGGAGACCATCCGGGTACTACCTACTCCCGAACTGGACTCAAAGCCTAGGCATGCATCCCGGCCAGAACTTTACTCTTTCCCCGGACAGCCACGCTACGATAACGGCCTTCGTGGAGTCACTTTTTTCTGGCAAGGCCAAGACCAGCATGCATGGATCACAATTTGTTTCAACTGCAAATGGATTTGGATCATACGCGACAACTGATGCCATGCAGGCTTTTATGTATGGAAACATCACGGGGTGTGCAGATACTCAGCACGACCGGTTTGGCTGCGCGATGAGGAACGTCGCTGATGCTATGTCTAAGTCATTCCGCGACCAGGCGTATATCAATAATGAGGCTGATATGGCAGTGGGCCATACACACGTAAATGTCACGGTCATTCATGTCCACTGGCAGTGGTTGACCTTGCCGTTGCTTGTTTGGCTGCTTAGTGCTGCGACCTGGTTAGGGACGGAGTGGAAAACGCAGCGCGGGAAGTTACATAAGTGGAGTGATAATCCGCTTCCATTGCTGTTTCTGTATCGAGGTGGGGAAGGTAGTCGAACTGACCAAGTTCAGGGATTGTCTAGCGAGGCGTATGAGCGGCGGGCGAAGAGCATTCATACGCAGCTGTATATAAAGGAGAACCATGCAGCGTTGGAAGAGTAGACGCCATGCTTGGAATCTGGCCTCGTTTTACTTTAGCATCGGGCTATAAATGATCTCAAACTGGCTATCGAAATTCAGCTCAGGATCCTACACGGCTGCTAATAAAGTTTAGCCAAAATTCCTTCCCAGTTGGGTAAAGCCTCATTTAGCTCTGCGTGAACGTGCATGTTCGGCGTTATCATCGGGTAGAGAAAACTCCCACGCATGTGGATTGGCTCCAACAGGTTCGTTGGCCATATTGAGCCCTGGTCGCAATTTTTTGACTTTGTCGGATTTGTTTCGCTTAGAACTTGCCAAGGAGTCCGGATCTACCGATGAGCTCCAGGGCAGGTCCAACCAATGCACCGGGGCAAGGGGGGCACCTTCCCGGGGCCACAGGGGCCGGGGCTTTTGACAGGGGGTGGTTCAGACAACGCCCACCCCTGCAGGATTACCAGGGGAGAAGCCCCATCGATGGGGAGGGTAGCATGGCACCTTCGACTGGGGGTGGTGGGCGTCAGTGGGGGGCCGAGGGGGGCGACCTTCCGGGTGGCCTGGCGCCGGGGGCTTTGAATGGGGGGCACTTTGGGCGGGGCCCACCTCCTGGAGACCATCGAGGGCGAGGCCCCGGCCAAGGGGGAAGGAATAATGGGACCATGTATTCGCTAGTTCGCTGAGAGGCTTGGCCGGGGGGCGGACGATAACAGGCTAGCCAATCCACATCTGTGATTTATTCGGCAGTCTGGAGGGGAATCTTAGCCTGGGCGGCGCGGTACTCATTGTCACTGATCAGTGAAAAGCGGTCGACAATCAAACTTCCGATATGTGTATCGGGTGTGGACCTGAGGGGGTCGATGGGGAGGGCGATCGAGCTGAGGCTTACTAGCTCGTGATGCCGAAGGAGTAAGAATGCTTACCATGCAGCAGCCTGTCTCAAGGCACGCCAGTACAGATTGGCGGATAGAACAGACAATCCAGGATTAATTAAACGCAGCTCACTTAAACGATGAAGTCTGGGGTATACGCCATGTTAGTGTTGCACATTGCGGCCTCGCGGCGGATAACAAACCGGGTTGTGGAGATGATATCCTGGGAACCAGCAGATATGAGCTCTTGGTAAAAAGCGAGAGGTTGGGAGGTGACAGGTTGACTGGCAGTGGAAGGCTGACAGGCCCGGGCCTCCGGTTGCTTGGCGGCCTGCTCGAGTATTTTTTGCAGTCTTTGGTTGATATGGGGTAGGTTCACTTTCTGGCCCGAGATATCAGTCGCGTTGGGGTTGTATGGACGGACGTTCTGCCGCAAGAGCCGCTCCTCCAGGGCAGGGGAGTCCACAGGCGAAAGGAACAGAGGAACTTGCAGTTGGCCGGTCGTTACTCGCGTCATATCAAGGAGTGCTTCGTGGGTAGAATGGAAGGCAGGCTCTTGGAATGAATGTAGTTGGTAAAGCGTAGGGTGTGGAGTCGTTGTTGCTAAACTTTGGTTAACGGTTTGTTACATCGGACCTCAGTCTCTTTAAACGTCCGCGTGTCATTTTGTGAATTACAACATACAGCGTTGTCTGATAAAGCATAGCGCATGTCTAAGGGAAAGTTGAAGCCAGATTTGTTAAGAGACGATGGGTACCTTAAGGGAAACACAAGTAGAAACAAATAATAACATGAACAGCCGTCTACTTCAAATGTACTCTCCATTCTGTCAGCCTCTCACCGTCCCAGATCGCATATCCCCACTCCCAGTCCCCGGGCGGTGATCTAGACTGTGTTGTCACAAAGGCTTGCTGGAAATTCTGTGTTCGCTTAAACCGCCCCATGGCTCTTCTTGTCCATGCAGCATTTGGCTTCCGTGTTGAGGAACTTGAGGAAGTTAAAGTCAAGAGCTGCTCAAAGTTCTCAATAGCGTTGTATCGATCGGCAGGGTAGGTTAAAGGCAATTGTTTCTCCCAAGATATGTCCAAGTTGTGGCCAATCCACCATTCATGTGGATAGCTTGAAATTTCAAGTAGCATACTGTAGCAAATAGCCGGGCCAGCATGTAAAGCCCTATGAAGAAAGGTTGGTCCGATAGATAGAAAGGCCAACCTATGGGTATCTAAATGATACAATTCTATGCCTTGGGAATAGACGGGACCATACAATGGTCTTCGCCTCTCGGGTAAGGTTGTGAATATTTCCTGGCCATGCTTCTCCACTAAGTCACGCCAAATTGCGCTGAACATTGAATCGACTTCTGTTTTGAAGTATGCCCAGACAGATCCCATTTCCTCGTACTCCCACGGGGGCATCGTAGCAAAAAACAGGCGCCAAACTTCATGTGAGTAGAGAGCATATCGATCAAAAGGACGTTTGCGGCGGCTCGGAACTTTCACAAAAACGTTTGAATGAAGTTGAAGTCGACATAAGGCTCTAAGCACCCGGTACTCTTCGGTACTGGACAAGACGACAGGGAACTTCACTTTCTCCCATCGAAGAGGATTGACGTATCTGGGTGTTCGTTTGTGCTTTGAAAACCCTCGTACAAAGTAGGTCATCTCCTTGTGCAGATCGAGCAATCTAAGGCCATCTGAGGCCTTCGTCGGCGCGTCCTGTTCGGCGGGCTTCCCTGTTTCCCTGCAATGGCTCCAGCGGTCCAACAATGCCACGACCTCTTTTGTTACAGTGGCCTTTTGTTGAGTGGCAGTTCTGTGTTCTAAGAGCTTTTCGCTTTCAAGAACATAGACCGCTTCAGCGAGCAGGTCGCCCCACAGGTTTGCTGCGAAGGAATACAACAGTTTGCCCCGGTGTCTGCGATATACTCTGTGGCATGCAGGAGATGACAGGACCAGAGCTTTCAAAGTACCCAAGTCCGGGATAATCTCTAAGATATTAATGAGCAGTTCCGGTGGTAAATCTTCGAGTACCGAAAGTTGCTATACGGGCGCCTCCGAACTTACCATATTGGCCTCATCAGGGAGATGTAAGCTCATCATGCGGATGGAGAGGGGAGGAGTGTGAGGACAGGTAGCTTGTGGTGTATTTGGTAGTTATTTATAATCCGGCGAGGGTGCCTACCAAGTGGTTTCAGTTAGTGCCTGCGCAGCGCCAACCCCCACCTGACCAAAATGGGAGAAGAGACAAGATCCAAAGATTGTCATGACAGTCAACCAATCCTGTAGCGAACTACTTGATTTCTATAATTTACGGCTCTAGAGATGAATCCGCCTTAAACTCGACGACGCTATCCATTCGGCATGAGTCATGCGCGAATGACTTAAAGCTAAGCCACCCAACAGTAGTTGTTCATCGTTTAACCTGATCGAATTAACTTTTGAACGCCTGCATTCTATTCTACCTGTCATGCATATGGTGAACTTTTAAATAGCGCATCCTGTCCAGTAGTCTGAATGTGGGGGACTTGGGCTGATTTGTGGGCTATCCACATTGATAGTTACTGGTAACGTTTAGGATCATTCTCTCTATTCTCTTTCTTGAGGTTTCGAGGTTAATTTATCCTTGAGACTTTCCAAGGCTCAACTAAAGCCACATTAATCGTTGGCAAAGAAGCTAATCACACCCACCAAGATGATATACTACGTAATTATAACGTCTATTTCTTTTTTCTTTCTCTAGCTTTGCAATGTTCGGCTAAATCTTCCTCTCTATCTATTCCAGTACACCTGCGTATCAACTTCGCTTTGACGGCATCAGATAAGTCAGAGTGCAACCTGTTCGTGAGATTCTTGCATGCAGTACCCGGATGGGTCTTTGGCTTTATTGTAGGTCTAAGCATGGGGAAATGCTATGTTCACTTCTAACAGTGGTATAGCTGTGCCAATAACACAGTATTTAACGCAAGCACCGGCGGTAATGATATTCGCGCACTGGATGATCCAGACAATCCTTCTTATCTTCCACTTCATCATTCACCTGTGACATCGCATGGGCATGCTATTTCAGATATGGATCGAGATATCAAAAGGGGGTGTGACATGTCAGGAGGATCTACACAACCGGATCTACACAACCCTGGAGCGACAAGACCATGGAATGATTCTGTCCAATATCCCAGGATTTTAGGGAGCCTAAAGCAGGATACGAAGTAGGAAACAAAAATTGAAAGAGACAATGAGGACTATTTTATGTGCTGGGTCATCATATTTGCAACCACCTAATTGCATTCAAGCTTTGGGTATCGTTAACTTTGCAGAAGGGGATGGGGACACATATTCATTTGCTAAAGTCATAATTCTCCCGGATACTTCCCTCCATGTTACTCGTTTTTGCTACTTCACTCTGGTCCTGGTAGTCACCTGCACTGTGAAGAAGCAAGTAACACAAGTAAAGTCCTGGGTAGCTCAAATACAGACACGGATTCTTGCCCTTTTTTCATATACTCTCTAGGGATGTCGTTATCCTCCAACCTAGGCCTAGTAAGTCTATTTACAGCATTTGAAAGACAAGAATAGTAAGCCACATAAGCGGCCATGTGATATATTTTAGTAGTCTTTTCAGATATCATTCAGTTTAGATAGGACGACGGCAAAAAATGCTTAATTTGTGCGAACAACTTTTCTATGTATAACCTTGATGCCCGTATATAAAATATATCGCATTCCCGACATTGCATAAACTGAAATAGAGCTCTGGTGTAGTTTTTAATGATAGCATACGAAGTGAATCATTGTTGTTTACTGCTGACTATCCCCCTTCACAGATATATATTCCGTCCCTGTGCGAAATACATGATATGCAAAGATGATACTAAAAACTAACAGAGCAGCAGGAGGATTCTTCTATCAGGCACTGACATTCTACCGATATTTTTTGAGCATTTCTCAGGGCAGTAAGTAAAACCCCGGAGAGAATTGGAATGACATGTTATCGCTCAATTGGGTCAAAAGGTTAATTTTCTACAAACAAGCAGGAAGCTAACTAGCTAAATGTTACAACCTGCCCCTGGACTGGCGAGTTACACACTAGGCCAAAAAGACCACTATATCTGAGCATTATGCTCAGATATTCCAGGCTCCGATATATATAGTGCATGACGTGGCACTAAAAATCTATACCTGACCTGAGACAATGGAGGTTAGAGGGAGAAAAGTATAACAAATCGGATGCTGAATCACCTCGCAAGAACAGACGTATCCAAGTAACAAACATGTGTTTAGAAGGAGAATACAATACGGTGGGGAGACACTGGATATTCCTCAGCGTAGGTTCAATGCCAAAGTTAGTTCAAACACGATGAAGTTTCCAAGATTCTTCTACTATCACCTGCCACTATTGATCGGCAACGATGCGAAGCGCGCGCCGAACACCATCGCATCTGGTCACGGGTGCCGGTGGGCCTTAGTGAGTCTTGTAATCTTAGAACCATCCATAGTTCACGCTCACTAGTATACCTTAAAATTATATAAATCCAAAAGGTACGAAACAAAATTGTTGTCGCAATTTCCTCAGATGGGAAAATTATAGGTCTATATATGCTATGTGAAAGTCTTCGTAATAAATAGTAAGTAAACTCGGGTAATAGAATGTCTGTTTGCTGTCTCCTCTAGGAGGCCGTCCTATTCCATTTATTCAATTAGGCAAGCGGGAGTCCCTTCGCAGATGCACTAATATATGATCTTGACGAACCCATTCACCCATTCACTTCTTTGGACTAGCTTTACTGAGAACCTCCGTCTTCTTTACTCTCTTCTGCCACTATCAACTTAAGGTACAGCATAGCCTACCGTTAAGATGATCCTCGATGTAGTAAGATATGTAGCCAACGAAGAAGAGTTAGGACCGGCAGTGTAGGTCATTCACTCAACACAATCGTCTAGTAGCTTCGTATGGTAAGATATTCGGTTATTGGCCCCAGGACACAGCGCCGTTATACTGGGAGGCAGTAGTGGTTTCCTGTTTCATCCCAGGCAAATATTGCGACAGTTTAGTCCGAAGTCGATGGCTTCTTACAAAGCCCTCGTTCTCTCTATTTGTTGTTGTTATTTGTTGTCGTTTTGTGCTGTCATCCGTCTCTCGAATGTCTAAATCACTCGTACTCTATCAACATCATGAACTTTATTAACCATCTCCCCGTCACTGCAACCGAGGGTATCATCGACGATATCAAAATACAATGGACTATCAATGGCACCATGAATTTACCGGGCAATGCTGGATATTACAAGACAGATCTGGCCGAGATGAAACGCGCGACAGAATACTTAGCACATTCCTGCGTCAAACGATTAGGGAAGACCAGAGTTCGAATAGTGTATGTCACTATTCATATCTTTTGTGTTGCCATGGTTAACTAACTATCCCTTAGTGGATCTTTCCACAAAACAACTACCAGCAGAACAACCCATGAGTAGACGACTGACCAGTGTCATTGTACAGTATCCATGACCCCAGGGAAGTCCAACGCCCACATATATGTGGACCTTACCCCGGGGATGCCGATTGCAGAGATGAAGGTCATGGGGGAGAAGGTGGTCATGGGGCATACCAAGGCTAGAAGCCGAGAGCTGTCAACCGGGTCGTACGGGCTTTGATGACCATGGCGGCGCAAATCCACACCCCGAGTTCTTGTTCTTCGAACTACGTTTGGACAATTTCGCGTGATTTTAAGACGGAGACATAATTGGTGTAGGTAACGGAATACTAAAATAGTTGGAAACCTTGGGGGGCATAATGTTAGATTTCACAAAGCAAATTTAATGATGTTAGAGTTGCTTCCTTAAGGTCTGGACTCGAGGTACTAGACATGAGTGGTGGTGGATATAAACTAAATTGATTAATAGAGTGACGAAAGGTAGTTGCTGTTAGAGATCTAGTGAAGCCATCTACTACCTATAACGTACTTTAAGGTGATACTAGGAGCTACTTCTTATTGAAGAAGGTGGTAGCGAGAAGGACATGGCAGCAGTTCATGGGCGGGGAGAATGTTCAGGCGTCTAATGATGGTATTTAGGGGATTAGCGAGGTGAATGGGCTGAAGGACTAAACAGTAGGGCGACAAGAGGGAGTTTCTGAATGAATTGAAATCAAATAGAAAAGTATCAAAACAAAAAACATACAACAGTGAGGATTCGCTGGTGGTCACCCACCCAACTACTAACTCACCGGCGTGTGGCTTAAGTACGGCTGAGCGGACGGGAAGCCCTGTTTTCCACACCCTATGGTCGTATGTGCTTGATATTACACTAGTAAAGATGATAGGATGTAAATGGTTGGTGACAATTGGACGATGAGTGCGCTGTGATTGTGCCAATGGTGTTGGTGATGTATCGTACAAGAGGCTCAAAGAGTTCAAAAATGGTGGCGGTCATGTGACCACTGCACCCAACAGCTGTTGCCTGGGGAGGGGTTCACCGGTTCTATGCCAGGCTAGCGGTATCCGCATGTTACGTGTATGAATTGCAAGGATGTTTCAATTTACCATACAGGACAGAACCTTGCAAGTATACGGCAAGACATTACCAAAAAGTCCGCCATATATAACTAGTCGTATTTGACGTTCTAGGCCCCGAAAGTCAAGCCATTGGTCTCAATTCAGAACATGCCTTTGTCCTTCCAATTGTTTTACAGGTTCAAAATTTGGGCATGATGACATTGCACAGGCAGTTTCGGCGTCGGGCAGTTATCGTATTGGCATTAGTTGGTCTCATCATTTGGCATTTACATTGGCAGAGGCACGACGCATCAATTGAAGTGACTCAGTACCCGCTGCTTTCGAAATACGTCTCTAGCAAGAGGGGGAATGGCGGAGGTACGAATCAGCGTTTCAAATTTCATTACATAGGCCCGTGTTCTTGCTAACATCAGCAGCTTGGCACATCCCACCAGATTGGGTAGAGGGATCTGGCGCTACTATTGAGAACATCATCGATGCGGCCAAGTTAGCTCTCAATGCATCCAGATCCCTGCCAGAGAGGCAAGTTCCGCACTCTACTATCCCTCTGATAATCCACCAAACATGGAAGGATACAAATCTCGATCAATGGCCAAAGAAATTCCGCCAGAGCGCAGAAACATGGTTGTCAGGCGTTGATAGTGGCAACATGGCGTACTTTCTGTGGGATGACACCGGCATCGCTGAATTCATGCGGCACTTTGAGCCGGAGATAGAGAGTCAGTTCTACGCACTGCCGAGCAATGTGGAGCGATCAGACGTGTTTCGTGTCCTGGTTTCCAAATGGATTGGAGGAATAGTGAGTAGCACTCTCCCCTTACCCAGGACTAGACTTATCTAGGTGCTTCAGGGGATTGACTGAAGACAGTACGGTGATATGGACACCGAACCCACTCGACCTCCGTCAACATGGGTTGCTCCTGCGGATCTACAGCCCTGGCAAGATCCGGAGACTGGCAAGATGTACAACTCAACCGAGCCCGTCAAAGCTATCGTTGGTCTTGAGGCAGACTGCCTACCTGACAGTGACCTCTACTGGCGTATGGGCTACTTCTACCCTATTCAACTGACGCAGTGGTCATTTGCATGGGCGCCCGGACACCCTATCCTACAATTATTCATTGACCGTCTGTTCGCAACCATTCAGGCGGTTTCTGAGAAAAATGGAGGACAGCTCCAATCACACTTATCTCAAAACGCTCTCTATGATATCGACCCATTAAATCTCACCGGGCCAGTCGCATTCACGGATGCCACTCGAGGGTGGTTGGAAACCGACTATGGTTTAAGGTGGAATGCCTTATCCGGGTTAACCGATGGAGGGCTAAGCAAATTAGTGGGCGATGTTCTTGTCCTGCCGATTACCGGATTCAGGTATGTTCAGCGCCGCCAAACGTGCTTGAGTACCCCTTGCTTGTCCATGTACTAATTAAGTGCAGCCCGGGAAGAGGTCAATATAGAAACATGGGCTCAAAGCCTGTTACAGATCCTTCTGCTCGCCTAATTCATCATGCCCAAGGGTCCTGGAGAAAGACTAGCGCTCTAGTTGAGTACGGCAAATTTTGTCGCACCTTTTTCGGGCGCTGTAGGGATTGGTCAAAAGTACCTCATAATTGGATTTTTTGAGATGATAGCTGGCATCCCAGCTGCATACGATGTAATATTAGTATATTGATGACTCCCATTAGGTGATACCTAATGACGGAAGCAAGAATAGGCATTTGCCTAAGTCCAATCATCTGGACACACTTTTTGGATCAGCGGGCGGCGATGTATAATTTTCGGGATTTAGCACGTGCCAGAGAATTGATAGTCCTATGGGAAAGAAATACGGCTTATTTTACCGCTAGACCCTAATGTTGGAAAAATACAGAAATACAGCCATTTTTACCACTAGAACACAACAAAAACCTTGGTTCCTATTTAGGGCCATATGCTAATCTGACAAGTACCTTTAACGGAAAATGCATTGTCTTGGCATCAGACGTGAGCAATATCTCCCACTCTGGATTTAGGCAGCGCTTGGATATCACAACACTAAACATGCCCGCCAGCCTCGAGTGTGATGGGTATGAGCTCGACTCCGAGTCATTACTTGGTCGGAGAAATCGCGACCTGCGTGTGTCTGAATGGCGACATCACACCTTCGCCCTCCATTGGACAAGGAAAACACTGACCGCGCTATTAACCCGCGTTTTCCTCATCTTAGCCCAGGCCTTGGGTGTGCTCTTTGGATTGAGAATCGGACGCCGAGGTTGGTTCTTGGTTCGAACCTTACTCGGTGGACTTCTATTGCTGATCTGTCTGACTGCACTATTTTGGCCATCATATACCCACTTACCGCCATGTTATCAGACGCTTAGAAGCCGAGTGCAGAGAAGCGGGTTTCAAGGGCGCGGTAACATCGAGAACAAGCAGGTCTTCATTGCGGCTGTTCTTTATGACCCCCAAGGGGAATTTGCCAGCGGAAAATGGGGACAGGCCGTTCTCCAGCTCATTGAACTTCTTGGGGAGCAAAATGTTTTTCTAAGCTTATACGAAAACAATAGTGGGCGAGAAGGCGAAAATGCCATTCGCGCTCTAGCGGACAAGGTGACGTGCGACAAGTCGATCGTATCAGAGCCAGGTCTCAGTTTAGGAGGAATACCGAGAGTGACCATCCCAGGAGAAGAGACGCGCATCAGGCGCATTGATTATCTGGCTGAAGTCCGAAACCGTGCTTTGCAACCACTACAAAATGGCAACACGACGTACGACAAACTTTTATATCTGAACGATGTTATTTTCGATCCCGTCGAAGCCCTACAGCTTCTGTTCTGCACCAACGCCGACGCTAATGGTGTAGCGCAATACCGAGCTGCGTGTGCAATGGACTTCAGTAACGCCTTCAAGTTTTATGACACCTACGCAACCCGCGACCTACAAGGCTATGGAATTGGCCTACCGTTCTACCCCTGGTTTACTACGGCGGGGAGGGCACAGAGTAGACAGGACGTGCTAGAGGGTAGAGATGCTGTCCGCGTCCGCAGCTGTTGGGGCGGTATGACTGCATTTGATGCCCACTTTTTCCAGGGTGGGAATCCTGTTCGATTTCGCGCGGACTCTGAGATATTTTGGGATGCCTCCGAGTGCTGTATCATTCATGCAGACATACAGAGTGCAGCATCGAACTCGGAAGAATCTGAAGTCTCGGGATCATACATCAATCCCTTCGTTCGGGTCGCTTATGACGAGAAAAGCCATTCGTGGCTTTGGATCACTCGACGTTTCGAGAAACTGTATCCATTCATTCACAACATCTTGAACCACCTCGTTGGACTTCCTCAATACAACCCTCGCCGTGCCGAGGTATTTGGCCAAAAGGTCATGGACACTGTTTGGGTACCTGGCGATGGTGAAGGACAACAGGGTCAAGTTCGGACCATGCAGCGGGAAGCTGGAAATGACGGCTTTTGCGGACGTCGTGGACTCGAAGTCCTTGTTGAAGAAAGAATGCCTGGTCAAGATGGGTTTGAGGCTATCAGGGTTCCAGCCGGCTTGGATTAGTACTCATCTGACACTGTTCGGGGTAATATGTACAATATTAAAAACCTGTTCCCATTCAATGACTAGTTCCCTTAGTCCCATTGAAGCAAACCTTCTCTACCAACCTTAGTGGTCTGGACATTTCAGACCTCCTCAACGACCGTTAAGTGGGTGTATTGAAAAATGATAGAGTATACATATTCACGTCGATAAAGGACATATTGGACCCTTACCCCCTTTCTTTCCTTAGCTTAGACAGAACTTGGCTTCCCTTGGCAGAAGAAGACATCAACAACTGGTAGATCACTGGTTCCCAGCACCACATAGAGGTGGCTGCCCGTCAATTTGTGACGTGTCACTGTCGGACTTAGCCGATGAACTGTCGTTACATACAACCCGTTAGAACAGGAAGAAAAACCAATCCCTCCAAGGCCCTGAAAAAGAAAAAAGTAAAAAAGAAAGAAAACGAACGGCACAAAACCTTTTTAGGGAAGCCTTGCGAGGCGAGAGAAATGATAGGCTGCCAGACAGGACGGGAACCCAGGGATCTCTTTAAGAGACGGTTGAAAAAGCTTAACTATTTAGGCTGTGACATTCCTCGGTCATCAATTGGTCAATGAGGTATATAAGCTTACAGCGGGAAGATAAAGGTGGGCCGGGGCGCAAATCACAAAATGGTTGCCTGGCGAAAGGCGTCACTGTATCGTAAATACACGGGCAGACGGTACAAGTAAGAGGCTGTAATACTGTATTATTGAGTTATAACGCTAAGTTTGAACCCTGGCCCCACCTAACCTTACTACTTAGTATACTCCGTAAGCAGGGCAAAACATTGATATGAGACATCTCGAGGAAGAAAACTATGTCTAATAATATCGAGGTAATTTTCGAGTCCCTGAGACGCATTAAACCTTGTACGTAATCTCAGGGAATCATCGCGGTAATGCATCAAGAATAACTGCCGGAATTAAAATAATCCAAGGAAAATTGGGAGTCAAGGAATACTCCTGATTTTCGTGGTAAAATACCGCCTCTCACCACAACTGGGCTGGGGCTGTCACAATCCCCCTTTTTCGTGATCCTACTGAATGTCCTCGGTATACACCAGTCCCCGAGTCCCTTCCTCTTACCGGCTGTTACCCTGGTGAGATGATTTTACTTCGTCTCTTCAAGCGACAAGTGCGCCGACTTGTCACCCAAGGTTGGCCCGCAATCCTGGCCGCCTTGGTCAGCGTGGTCATAATATGGGCGCTTCTTCTGTATTTCACGCTTGCTTACTATCTGGCCGATGACCCACGCCTTGTTCCGGATACATTTCGACATGCACGCCGGCCGATACTCGTCACGGCCCATCCTGATGATGAAACTCTGTTCTTTAGCCCCAGCATTCTCTACCATCGACACGATCCCCATGTTACGCGCTCGCTGCTGGTGATCTCCTCTGGTAAGTGGACTAGGGTAGCTTCATTGATTAGGTAATGCAGCATGATCTAATAGTTGAGAAATAATCAGGGAACTACAATGGCATTGGTGAACAACGCCAAGCGGAAATTCATAAGAGCTGTGCTGCGTTGGGGATCGCGCAGGATCACTGCGTAGTCCTAGACCACCCTAGTCTTCAGGATAATCCGAACAAATGGTGGGATGAGAAGTTGGTTCAAGATATCATCGCGCCATACATAGAGAAATGGAAGGCGGACCTGGTCAGTGTTTCTTGGAAATGACCCAACAGAAATCTGTGTCCTAACAGCGATGAATAGATCATATCATTCGATCAAGGTGGAATATCAGGTCACATCAACCATAGAGCTGTCAGTGCAGGCATAAGGTACGTTTGTAACTGAGCCTATCTTTCTCTTGTCTCCACATCGTTACGGTATGATTTGAATCTGATGGGCTTTGGTTGACCATCGACAACCCAGGAACTATGTTGTGACCAACGAGCATGCACCCCCGGCATATACACTGCAAAGTATTGGGCTCCTCCGAAAATACTCATCATTGATCGACCTGATACCCTCCACCATCCCATTCATGTGGAAGATCATTGAAGCCCTCCTTATACCTCCGACAAGCCCTGAAACCCTGGGTCCATCTCTCGTGCGAGAGACAGGGAAGGAGGGGGTGCTCTTGGTGAGCTCGTGGCAGACATATCTTGAATCGCGAGCTGCCTTTAGTCAACATGAGAGCCAGTATTCTTGGGACAGAGTACTATATTTAGTGGTGAGCCGGTACATGTGGTTTAACACACTGGAAAGGACCGGGTAGCATCAGTTCAATCCATAGCACGCGCTTAACGGAATAAATGGCAAGTAAGCCTTCTGTGAAAGGCTCTATCTTATGTTTTACATGTACTTGAAAAGGTATACCAGTTAATTGTTGCGATGTGAAGTTAAAAATATCATACATATGTGTAGAATGTGTATAATACACAGAAAAAGACCTGCCTACACATGCTTATGCGAAGGCTTTGGGGAAGGGCTTCTTGAGTCAGATTCGACGTCTTGTCGTGACGACAAACGACGCCGCGCCAAACGGCAGCACCAGACCAATGAGAGCAACATTCCAGTGGCAATCACAGCGATGAGTAAGATAACCTTCGGCTCGATATCCTTGAGCATGAGGATCAAACGGGCGTCTTTGGTGTGCCACGAGGAGGAGCCAAGATGTCGGAAGAGGGGAGTATCAACAAATCCGTTCAACATGTGCATGTTTGGGTTATCGTGAGGCCCAGAGAGAATGCGAAGATCCGATCGGTTTTCCTGTAGGGTGTACACGGTCCTTCACGGGCAGCTGGTAAGTCATAGGAATCCAGACAAGGGGTTCATAGACCATCGTAGACACTCACGAGGCATAGTGGCAGCCAGTGCTGAACATGATTGTCACATATGACAGAAGCGGCCACACATGATTAAACATGGGCAGACTGTCGACCAAGGATTTGATGAAGGGGTGGTTGGGTGAGGCAAGCATCATCCCAATCGAAAAGCCTGCGGGGTGGGCAGCTGGTGCGACGAAGTTGAACTGACGGAGAGGCTCAAGGGAACGTTTGCAGGCCAGGTCGAAGTCAAGAACAGCGCCTAATACCAGTTTATCGTCAGTCTACCCGTCTGGCTGGGAGAATGCCAACTTCACGGGTAAAATACCTCCGTACTTCTCCAACACCATATAACGTAGAGCGTCAACACGTTGGACCATGAAAGGATAGTTTTTCCACATATCGTAGAGATGAGGGTAGTTCTCCTCAACGAATTGTGGCGCATTGTTGTCATCCCAAAGGAAGGCTCTCCACGAATCATGCTGCTTGAGACAATCGGCTCTAGCTGCGACCCATTCTGTACGCGGAGAACTTGGACCTAGGTGAATATGATGTAGTCGCGCTGGAATCAACGGCCGCAAGCCCGCATCTTTTGTGGAGTAATTGGCTGGGAAGGACGAAAAGGTCACATCGAAATGGTCGCGTTGCTCAGAGATGATCGCTTGAGCCGAAGAGTTGGGCCACACGAACGGTAGTCGGAAAAGGTGGTATAGTCTCTGGATGGAAGGAGCTGATAGACACGCGATAATGAGTACCACAACAAGCACGATAAACACTCGAAGTCGACCTCGCGCCATAACTCCTGGTGAAGTGAGGACAAGATGGAAACCCGCTAAAGAAGGTTGGCAGTGATTGGCATGATAACTTTTAAATGTGTACAGATATTGCTGCCTACGGAGAAGTCAGGGTCCAGCACCGTATGGGCTAGTAAGGAGAGTCTCAGCTGAAAAGCCAGCTTCAAGGTTGAGAACGACTTGTGACTCCAGTGACCGTACTGGCATGTTATGGGATGTGTTCCAATCAACCTGATAGAACACACGAATCGTGAATGAGATTAAGCGAGCTGTTGATTAACTAGTAATTGGTGGTACCATTCCACGTGTTGGATTGCTAGGATATGTCAACTATTGGAATAAAATCGATGAGCCATAAGCATTACATTGGAGAAAAGACCCACAACAAACAAAATTCGTTGAACCAGAGCATCCTTGCTAGACATACCACCCCACAATATCTCCCCAATACGTACTGTGTACCTCTAGAAAACCGGCGTTCAAACATTAGGGCTCTGTTCAATGTTTCATCTTGAAGTGTCTTGGTTGAATCTAACTATAGGTGCTAATGAACTCTATGTGGTTCACGGAACCCGCTGAAAGTCAGAATTCAGGATATTTCAGCCGACGAGCATTACTGCGTCGTGTCATATATAGTAACAGTAGGGAATTACAACCTGGCTAAGCCTTGCTGTGAACCTAGGCGTTGTCTGACCTTACGACTCCAGAGTCGTTCTTAGTGTTACATACTATGACTTGTATTATAAATACCGTATTGTATGGTCTTGTATTATAAGTTACAAAAAAACAAACTTTGAAGAGAGAGCAAGTATTGGATGAACACGTGCACCCCTGCATTTCGTAATAAAATACTTTTAATTTCACAAAACGCACCCGGGAATGTAAGATGCACCTGCACCTCGCGGACCGCTTTAGCCTGCTCCATCCGGATCCCGCGGATACCGAAGAAAACTCCATAAAGCGTCCACCTTCCCACTACATCAATTGTTTACGGGGTACCTTTGCCCCCTTTCTGCCTTCATGCATGGCCAAGTTCCGAAGCAGATTGGTCGGTGGATCCGACTCGGGCCTAACCAGGATGTGGGATTTTTGACGTACATCACTCTCCTACTGGTAAGTAAAGTACTCTGATTCTCCACTTACTGTCTAACATATTCATCTTAGTTGAGTCTACAAAATATGACATCGATAATAGTATGTTTGATGGCCAGGAGCCTGAATTATGAAAGCTAAGACAAGTTGTAGTTGCAGCACAAAGTCCAGTCGCAACCGGCTACAAATAATGAAAAGTTTGATTATATATCTGGCATCATCCTGATTGAAATATTCAAGTTCACTATTTCTACAACTTGCCTGATGCGTTTCGACACAGACGCAGCCCCATCTCTGCGAGAAGTCATCCGGACCACACTACTTAATCCTTCAAGCGACGCTACCGTATCGGCATTACTTTTCACTGCGGCTACCATTTTACAAAGTGTGGGAGCAAATTCTCTGGACCTTATTCCTTACCTTGTCTTGTCCCAGTTCAAGACCATTTTAACGCCTCTTTTTGCGAGGGTGATATTGAACCAGAGATATGCCCTCAAGAACTGGCTCTTCATTGCCATGATGGCACTCGGCATTGTTTTGACTCAGCTTGGATCCAGCTCCGCCAAATTGAGTCCGAAAGATGTGAAAACCCAGGCGATGGTGCATGGAGCATTTGCCATGCTTCTCGCGGGAGTTTGTGTTGCTCTAGCTAGCTTATGCATTGAGAGAACCATGAAGAAGTCTGGTCATCTTTTTCTCTGCAACGCTCAGCTAGCGGCATATAGCTCCGCTTTTGCAATCATCTACTGCTGCTGGCTTACAAAGTTCACCTTTACGCATTTTTTCAGAGGATTTACTCCGCTGGTTTGGATCTATTTAGTGCTGCAAGTGTCAGGGAGCTTTTTGGTTGCGTGGTGTGTACAAAAGACCAGCACAGTAACCAAGAATTATGCTCAGGGTCTAGGGTTCGTCTTAGCCGTCCTTATGCCTCGACTAGTCGCTCATGAGCATATCGGTATTCAGGTAAGACGACGGAAGATCCACTGTATTGCGAGCGAACATTGCGCTAATTCCACTATCAGCTGCTGTCCGGAGTTGGTCTTGTCCTGGCCTCTGTACTTGGGTCGACATCTTCTAATAAAAGAAAACCGGATGTGGACGAAATAGGAGAAAAAGAAAACGATTCAAACCTGTACAAAGTGTAAAATATCATCTTCAATGTTATCAGCCTCGTCGTCAGGGAGGCACGACTCGTATATCAAGTTTTTGGGAAGCAATGCTAGATTCTTGCGCGACAGAGTGTTGATCTGTTGGATCCAGCCACAGATGTACAAATCACCCCGTCGCTCTTCGACGACAGGTAGCTTTGTTCGACAAATTCATATCAAATCCTAATACTCCTGGATTGGATCGAGGGGAATTGAGATAGCTCCAATTTCCGGTGGTAATGCGGAGATAAAGATGACGGTGTTCATGCAATGAGAAGGTGTGTCACACTATCATTTCTATACATGGTCACACACCTGAAACGACTCATCTGAATCAACCAGCCAGCACTTACTTTGCGAACACTATCTTAAGGCTTGATTCCCACTGCGGGACAGGGATGAATAGTGGGCACAGAATGAAAAGGTAGCTAAGGTAAATGTCTGCGTATATATTTCTGAGTATTTACCTGAAACTCTCCCTAGGAAATCAGAACCGGAAACCATAAATAAGAGTGCCATTACTCTTTTCCGGCATGTTGGCAACTTCTTTGGTGCCGGGAACCCGTGCTATTGATTAGCATCCATAAATATGGTACAGAGAGTCATCTTCATCCAAGTTATCATGATTGTACTCTCATTACTGTTGTACCACCCTGGGCCGTTGCTTTGTTGGCTAATATGATCATTTATTCAAAGAACTAAAACGTGTATTCTGCCTTCCAGGTGTAAACCATGGCGACGAGAACGAGGTTCGAAATTGCAGGGCCAGGGACTTTGATGATATGATTTAGAAGTGAAAGCCATGCCCCCAACTCACATATCATCTTCTGGGTTGTTTAATCGATGCGACAACCCCTGTTATTTAGTTGTTGTAGCTTTGATAACAGCGCTGATACTGCGAGCAGTGTAATCGATATTGAATTTGTTGAGCCCACTAAAGGAAAGTCACGTTAGCGTATGCTTATACCCAAGATATAGCCACGAAACATACGCGATAGATATCCTCCCAGAGTCCTGAAGATATACATGGTGTTCATTTCGGAGAAGAGTGACTTGTTCCTCCGACAGTCCGACATATCTAAATAAGGTTAATATGGGGATTCTCGTGGAGTATGATTTTGGTAAGACTTACGAAAACATTCCGTTTTGATCAGTGATATGCTTCCAGTCACCTGGTGTTTCCAATTCCTCCAATCTTTCTCGGAGCGCAATTCGACGACTCTTGAGTTGGTCCGCCATATGGCGTACTTCCTGTCGCCATTGGCGCTCCAAGTTATCATCTGATAGAACTGTTTCAACAATCTTAGACCCGAAATCGGGCGGCGCGCCGGACTCTGCTCGTGCGAGTAGACTCATATGCCTTTCAATTCTCTTTCCCACTTCCTCACTTGGAACCAGAATTGAGAGGATTCCAACGCGTTCGCTGTAAAGCCCAAAGGATTTGCCATATGTCGAGACAAAAATAAGCGGAATTTCTTGCTCGGCAAACAAACGAACGCTTTCGAGATCCGTATCAATATCCCCCGAGGCAAAACCGGGATATGCAGCATCAAATAAGGCCAGATGACCGCGCTGGGAGAAGATCGAGGCTAGCTCTCGCCACTGGTCTAGCGATGGATCACATCCAGTTGGGTTCTGGGCCCCAGATTGGAGAAGAACGACGGATTGAGCAGGTAACAATCTGATGGCCTCGGAAAACGCCCCAAAATCGAATTTGTTCGTCTTGCTGCTAAAATAAGGCAGAAAACTGGTCTTAATTCCTGCAGATCCGAACAGGAAAGGATGGTTCACTATAGCCAAGTCAGTGTTACTTTTTCTTATGTGCGATTAAACGACAACTTACACCAGGTCTCGCTTGGAAGGAAAATCTCGGGGTTCCCGTTCTCCTTCCACGGTCCGTAATGGTTTTTCAACATCACTGCGGCGACATGGCATCCGCCACATGCGCCAAGTGTCTGCGTCGAAACTATTCTAAGGAGAATTAGCTCTGGGTTATCTTTCTAGAACGCATGTCGGTTTTTTACCTTTTTTCCCGCAGAAGGCGATGATCTGGCCCAAAGAGCAAGCTGGCGCTCAAGTCCCTATAAATCTGGGAACCTAAAGAGGAAGGGCGATACTCATGATGCCAATCAGGGTCATTGAATATTCTCTTCTTTGCCTGTAACATGGATGTCAATAGTTAATGGTGTACTTGGGTATGTAGGATGGTAAAATCTAGGGTGTATATATACCTCTTTCACGCTTGGTAACACGTACGCTTTGCCTTCGTCCGTTTTATACACGCCCACTAGGAGATCAGTTCTGTTGGGATCGGTATCCGCTCGGAACTGCAGAATTAGAGCTTCCAGGCTCTCTAAATATGCTTTCTTAATTCGTGTTCATGAATGTGTCAATTAGATCATTTACCTGTTCGACCCGCTGGGACATCTTGAAAAGGATTCGCTGTTATGCTGCCCATTTTATTTCTGAGGGTGATATTTCTGAGGGTGATATTTCTGAGGGTGAATGAGAAAGAAAATGGGATAACTGTCAGATTTATATATGCGGGGAATGGCTTGGAGTGATATGTAGCACGCTATTTCAACACGCCATCATGTCGCAATATTAGAAATGGGCTTATCAATCTACCCGAATATTTTTTCTCCATCAGCGACCATTAATATAATCAAACTGCTCCTGATATCGGGGCGCTCTTCGCTAATGACCGGAACTAAATAAATATGTGGAACATATGGCACGTTCACACTGTATAGTGACCCATACTGATGACCTCCGCAACGTCCAGGTGGGTACGGGAAATCAGGCGTGATATTTAACCTTTTTGAGTGATAGATAAACTGGAAGAAATCATAGCGAAGATGAATATATAGGCCATGAGAATAAATCTAACCCAATGATTGAACGTACAAAAAGAAAACTAGAACCATACAACAGCATGTCTGAGATGGTTACGCAGCGCCCACAGTTAGGCAAGGGAATCTCGACGCTCCATTCAGGGCACTTAAACTAGATAAATTCCCCCTATTAGGAAGGTCATGGATTGTCGGATATACCGGAGAAATGGTTGAAGTTTGAGAAGCTAGCGGGGGATTTCAATTATAACAGCGAGGATAGGCCATGATCATATTTCCTCCGTCCTAGTATCACCATATCATAAAGCGCTGAAGGTGGTCTGGTATACAAACATATATCAATGCAAAGACCAATGACTATCTGAAATGGTCAGCTGGCTTTATTGTCTTGTCGCTATAATCACTTTAATAGTCTACGAGCGATACTTAGTATTTCTAGACTCGGCGCCATTCCTCAAATGATTAACCTAAATGCTACGTCGAAAAAAAAAAGATTAAAAACATTAAAACATAAAAACATACAACAGTGAGGATTCGCTGGTGGTCACCCACCCAACTACTAACTCACCGGCGTGTGGCTTAAGTACGGCTGAGCGGACGGGAAGCCCTGTTTTCCACACCCTATGGTCGTATGTGATTGATATTACACCGCGGGGGATTATAGAATCAAAATCAATGAGTTCCGATCCATGTGAACAGAGTGAGTGCGCTTTAGACTTTAGACAGGTTGAGAATCAATGTGACAACCGGGTGAGGGAGCAAACTAACACAGGGAACCCAATCAGGAGAGCAAGACCTTCTTCTCTGTGAGCAACAAGACCGTCAAATAAGTGGCCCAGAAGCCCAAATCTGGTGTTAAACCCAATGGTCGTATATCAATCATATGACGTGTATAAGAGAATGATAGCATACATGTCCATATTACGCCGTACTTGTTAGATAGTCCCGTCTCCCGTGCTTGTTGCTAGACTTACTGTTTCCTACATACATCTCATGCTCTAGATATTCTTGTACTTTCATGCATTCAACAATGGATCCCATACTACCTCTCTCTAGCCAGTAGCTGTGATCGCATAGCTAGCCCATTCACTATTTTGACGTCTGTCTATACTATAGATGTTCCACGGAGTACTAAACAAAGAGAGGGTGATTAGCACTGGATTATGCATGAGCTAATCCAAAATATTATCCATTGACATGATATTCTATCTATAAGTCTATTATTTCATTACCAAATTATATCTAATCGAGACTCTCTTCTCTCCACCAATCGATTCTGAGCTTCCCAATCTTATATCTTCACTGCGAGAAAGAACAGTACCAAAGGACTTCTAGTCCCGGGTAAGTTTTGCACGCAGTTTCCCACCAAACCAGTAGAAGACATATGGAATCAAGACCATGGCAACACCAATAAACGCAAGTAGCCAAGAAGCCCACTGCAATCCAAGTCGATCATACATCTGCGTAGTAAACAGCGGGAAAGCTGCGCCGCCACCAGAGCGCAGGAAAACCTTGGCAGCCAAAGCCGATGCAGCGTATTTCTGGTACGAGTCAATGATATAGTTATTCACTGCGTAGTAGCACAACACCATGCCAAAGCCAAAGGCGATTCCTGAAGAAGCAGGTCCAACCCAGATAATATGCTTGTAGGAGGTAGCACCTAAGATGAAGAAAGCGATCGGGATGAAAGGTGCACCGAGCAAAGCTGCGTGCAGTCGGTCTTCTGGTGTTGGAGATCGTAAGCTACAGATTTTCCGGAACTTGCCCTCGATGACTGGAGTGACAACTAGGGCGAAGCCGGCACCAATCAGAATGGGGATGAACATGAGTCCGATCTGTCCGTCGTTGTAGCCATGGAGCTTAGTGAAGATCACCGGATATGCGAAGAAGAAAGCGTAGAGCATTGCGTAGATCAGGACGATATACATGCACATGAGGTCGAGGACGGGCTCGGTCATGATCATAGTGATGGGTCTGATCAGGCTTGTGCGAGCGATTTCTTGGAATGTGAGCTTCGTCTTTTCTTGCTCTGTGATGATATTTGGGTTTCCGGTTTCTTTGCGCAGTTTAGCGGCGCGGCGCTTGAGAATCACTGGAGCATATGTCTCTGGCACTAGGCCGATCATAACCATGATAGCACCGGCAAAGGCTAGGTTCACCCAGAAGAAGAGGTCGAGGCGGCCGCTTCCAACATTAATCCAACCCGTCACGATGGGGCCAAGGACAGGACCACAGTAGGGTGCAGCGGCGAAGTAAGCAATAGCCATACCGCGCTCCTCAATGCTCCAGATATCAGCGATGGTGCCACCAGCGAGAGAAAGACCCGAACTAGAGAAAACACCACATAGGAATCGGCAGGCGAGCAAGCAGCCGATGTTTGGGGCCAGAGCGCATGGGATGTTGAAGATGACATATAGACCGAGAGAGATGATGTATACAGGTCTTCGGCCGATAATCTCAGACAGCGGAGACCATAGTAGAGGACCGACGGCGAATCCACAAACCATAATTGAACAGGTCAGGATTGCAACTTCAAGAGAGACATTGTATTGTTCTTCGATCAAGCCCAATCCTCCGGTGACGATGGAGGACCCGAATGCGACGCATACCACAAGACTCGAGGCTACAAGAGTGATGTACCATCGATAAACACGGGACCAATTGTAAGGGTGTTCAGGGTCATCAATGGTGAAGGTCACAAACTCCGTGGGGCCTTTCCCTCCTTTCTCCAAATCGGTGTCGACCTCGTTTGGTGTGTGGGCTTTTGTGGATGAGGTAGAAGCACGAGACTGGACCTCCTTAAGCGTCTTTTCGGGAACAAGACCGGTACTGGTTTCAACGGTGTATTCTTCAGGAAACACAGGGTCCGTGTTATGCCCAATGGCTGGATAGTTGTAGTCCAATCTTGAAGGAGTTTCAGAAATACCCCGGTTGCGGAGGCTGTCTTGGGTTTCAGTCCTGGAGAGATACTGGGAATGCAATGGCTCTGGAGCCTCTTCTTCTGGTATTGGTGCAGACATAATGATGAATGTGAGAGCTCAGAAGGCTGGAAGGACTTTTGAGGGTATTCAAATGGTTATGCCAAATGTTTGAAGGTAACATGTCAAATACTTATACTCCCAAGAAGGCGAAAGGTATACTTGCAAGGCCGACCGATCTCCGACATAGACCGGGCGATCACCGGGAATTCGGCATGGAAGTGACGATTTAAGCGGCACAATCTCGGTCCGAGCGATCGCCGAGAGCACTCTTGCTATAAAATATATCATCCACGGCTGCAGCTGAATCTAGCCCAACTTTAGCTTCGTGATTACACTGCCGATATGCCGGCCTAGATGAGTCAAACATGATCGGAACAGGTTTTTTTTCCAAAGATGATCCTTTTTCGGCCCGAACCACTGACAGCATTCTTTGTTTGAGACAATGAGCCCAGAACATTTAAACATTTATTACAAGCAGGGATTTCGCCGATTTCCGGCTCGCAAATCTAAAAGATGTCAGGAATACTCCTTCATATTCCATCTTGATCCTCTTCCAATTCTTGATTAGGCGACGATGTCTAGCGACAAGGAACACGATAAGCCCCAGGGTATCATCACCTGGTGAACACACCCTTCGAATGTGACTACAACCTAGTCTCTTCTGAATATATCCTATGAAGTGTCCAAATGGCATTGATGAAGTATTCATCACCCTCAAGAGTGCAGGGAGAGAGAGAAGAGCAGGATATTTATCCCCCGTAGATTTAGCAAACAATCTAGCAAATGACAACGATCTCAGTCTGAGATCAAATTAGCAAACAACAGGAATGGGAGGATCGAACAATTACAATGGTAAAACGCAGAACTCCGGTCTTCGGCGTTTAATCTTATGCCGCAGAAGGATTCCCATTCGGCCCCACAATATAAGCATTACTGAATGACTCTTTTTCACTCAGTGTATGTTGTATGTTGTATAGATTGTGGAGCAGGTCTAATTTAAGAAATGCCCCAATTGGTGTCAGTATGCCACCAACTCCCACCAACTCCCCACTATGCTGGAAGGCCGGTGTCTAATTCAACCCATAGTCAAGAAGTATGCTCTCTAGAGGTTCTCTCTATGTTTTTCTATGCCTCATTACAATAAGCACCTTGATATACATCCCGTTAGTGGAGCGAGTGGGGATATAGAGGCCTAAGGCACAATCATATTAGGTCATTATGACGTGGACCCGTGGAGAAGCCTGGAAGGAGAAATCCAAGGCTCTACCTGTCTGGTTGGAGATTTCAGGAACCTGTTTGCTAAAGCATTTGTTCCTATGGAACTTATCTACATTATACTATGTATGGCGTAAGTCTCACTAGAGGAGATCTAGACCTAATCAGTAAGAAATTGGCCTCTATCCGTGGAAATCTGGGTTACTACAGAACAAGAAGAGCTTTCATGTAAAAAAACTAGAAGGCTTTGGAGACTGGACCGTCTATATATAGGTGATATCGAATACTTTTAGTAATACCGAAGTATTGAGTCTAGCCTTTGCAAGAGAACATTAATTGCCTTGTGTTCTATGCCAAATTTTAGATGCTCAGCATAGCAATTAGATTCAGTCTTTGCCACGCTGGCTTTGTACAGACTAAGCAGAACAAAATCATTGATAGTAGCGTCAAATGCCATGCGACAATCTATTTTTCAGGATTAAAGTTGGCCAATGATTTACATAGAACTGGAACAGTCGGCCGCTTAGGCTTGAGATTATAGGATTTCGGCAATCTGAACATTAAATTGGTTTGGTTTAATCATATCAAGGACATTATAATTTCTATTTAGAATGGTAGCATATATACTCAAATAACTATTCTCAGGCTGTTGTATTCGTTTAAATGTTTTTGTGTCTATCCTTTATAGCAGCACCCCAATCGAGGGTCGATATAGATTAGACGGCTATGCCTGAATAGTGCAGTAAATACATAGTTGGCATCTTAACTTCAGCAATAAGGGGGTCACTACCTACTTTGACATTTTATGTTCTAAGAGATATATAGATTCACGTGAGATCTTCGCTCCTTCTTCATGTTTGTTTTCACAATTTCTTTGTCGACCAGCAGATTTTGCACCAGCACCCACCATATTCACGTGTTGATCCCTTTTGTTTATCGATAATCCATCTTCATCCATCCACTTTCAACTTTTCCTTTTGCTGATCTCGTCGTTAAAATGGCTTCTATTGGCTTTGCTGAGCCTACCCTCCTCGAACTTGTCCCACCTCTCGTCGGCGAGTCTAATTTCTCTACGTGGACTACTTCACTCAAGTGGACCCTTGACTCGCGGGACCTGAGATATTACGAACTTCTCACCGGCGTGTGGACCGAACCCAGTACAGCCGACCCCACACAGCCCACCCCCAGCGAAGTGGAGGCTCGTACCCAGTGGGATACTGCCAGTCGTTACCTGCTCCCTTTACTTAACGCCACCGTTCATGAGACGGTCAAGTTCTACATCCTTGACGCCAATAACGCACGTACCGCATACGCCAACCTCCACCGCGCCTTCGCAGCCCGGTCTTACGAAGCCGGCTTCTCCAATTTCCTCAAGTTCATCAACACAACATACACCTCAAATAAACCCCAGGCGTTCGTCAACGAGTGGCGCATGGCCCTCGGCGTGCTGCAAGAGTGTAACTCAACTAAGCTCACGCCACTTCTCATCTTTTATCATTTCCTGAATGCCGTCAGCGCCAACCCGGCCGCGCACCCGTGGCTCGACGGCTTTCTCAATTCGAAAGTTTCCACGGATACAACTATCGAGTCAACCTTCGCGGATTTCGTCGTTTCCGAGGATCGACGCCTTAACAGTCTCAACCAAGCTCACTCTTTTAGCTTGAACAAACATCACCATCCTCTCCCTTTCTTTTGTCAGTTTCACAAGCGTCAAGCCGGCCATTCATCTGAGAACTGCTTCCGAAACCCGGCCAACCTAACCCAGGGCCCTTTGAATAAAGTTGCCGCGGCTCCCGCTCAGCAAACAGTCATGGAGGAGCTGCCTGTCACGCCGAGCAACATACCCACCAACTAGGGACTTCATTTGTTGGGGATTTCATGATACTGTTGCTTACGGGGAGGTGTTCGAATTTGATAGTTCGTCCAGAAGTTAGCCTCGCCAAGAATCAACTCTTTTCGCATGTTACCATGGGCTTTGATATCTCGCTTCTCGTAGTTCTCACGTGGCATGGAAAACTAACCTTGGAAGTCACTGTAATATGACAAAGCATCGACGGCACGAAGCGCCGGTGGCTTGTGTCCGATCTTGCTCGCAGTTTACTTTGTAATATGAGTACTTTAGGCCGGAATACATCAATGCTACAACAGATAAGGCCAGAACATTTCAAGTCCGAACCTCGAATAGTCGAATCAATAAGCTTGAATTCTCAGTTTATTTGTCTTCTTCGTAGTCCACAAATATTACTTTTATGTCGTTTACTATATTTTTCGCCCTTCTTGGTCTTCACTTCAAAGTGCTGGATATACTGAATGGGTGCTCCACTCCGTACACATGCCTAATATATGTCTCACGTCTCTCACTCTTTAGTTATCTATTGCATAATATAATCCTGTACTATGTAATAACAAGCACATACGACCATAGGGTGTGGAAAACAGGGCTTCCCGTCCGCTCAGCCGTACTTAAGCCAAGTATTCTACACAGCCAATTCTCAATGCGCCCTCAGCACCCAAGCGGCACTGTTGGGTGAGTGTGGGTCATACGGATGAGAGAGGTGTGAACGAGGTGACAATTCTCACCCAGGGGGGTGATCGGGGCTAACCTACTAAAATCAGTGCCCGTTTTGAGCTCAAGTTATGAATACAAGCACTGATGTCTTTCGTGTGACAAGGATGTTCTAATCCTGAAGAGAAAAGAGTATAGTCGACAAAAACACTGAAGTTGGGAAGGAGGGAAAAGAAGGAAGAGAAAAAAAAAAGACAGAGACCATACTAGACAGGACCTCAATTGTAGAAGGTTATGATATTCTCTACCAGCAAAGATCCTCTGAAAACAACAATGTTCTTGCGATAAGTCTTCGCGGTCGATCAATTTGCAGCAAAATTCAGTTTGCTGCAAGTCGTTATTTGGAACGATTGCATATTCTTGTGAGCTTCTCAGAGGGGGCAACACGTCTAGATAATCATTACTGAATAACGCAAAAGTGTCATGGACAGTCTCCATTTCATTCGGTAACTAGCTACCCAGGTTACAGGCTCAATTCTGCCCAATTGTCTTGGACCTGTTGTTCTAGCGCGGGGTAACGGGATTCCTCTCCAACACCAACTCCTCAGGAATGGCCAAGTGCCATCCATTTTTATTTAACGATGAACTCCACTGAATACAGCCTTCGCTTGAAGTGGGCGGACCGGTTGGGAATACAGTTTCTTGGCCCAGTAGAGCCCGATAATTGGCCACAAACCTATAGGAGACTATTCGCGGATATACAAAAGCTCGGCCGTCACGAATACAACAGTTTCGTCGAGGATATCTCGATTGACTCCATTGAAAAGCCATGGAGAAACTCAACACGAAACCGCGCTGATCGCCTGTCGCAACTGGCAGATAACGCTTGGAGAGAACGGAGGAATGAAAGCGGCTGGAGGTTTGCCGTCGAGAACGAGATAATGCACCGATTCTCGGTCGAGGTTGCTTGGTGAGACCAGGAAGAAGATTTAAGTCTGGAATACCTTTAACTAATAACACTCAGTCCGAAATGTCGCAACAAATTGTGGGAGTCTGAGATACCCGCGGCTACGGACGGGATTCACGTGCGGGCGGAGTTGCTCGAAGCCCGACGCCAGAAGCGTAAGCCATGTCGATGTCCACCTATTTGGGGGCAAAGCCAGTATGCCTAAGCCTTTCCTATTCCACTTGGCGCATAGTCATTTACCGAAACCTAGGTATGACAGTGGTATCAGCATGCTCTTCTCCGACCGAGCAGAGCAAAAAATCAGACATGATCCGCCTTTGCCTGTGCTCTCTCAACCTGAAAAGCTGAAACGTTCGGAAGCGCCAGACCGAGTCTATGGATTAAAACAAACAGACAACTTCAAGCTCCTTTTGGATTCGGATGATAAGCGCGGTGCTGCAGCTACGCCCTGTCCGTCGCTACGTGAAGCCATGGAAGTCAGTCCATTTGAGCCTGAGGGGGAGCCCCTGCTTTATCCATTTCTTGTCATGGAAGCAAAGTCAAGTAAAGGGGCAGACCGAGGAGAGGTCAACATGCAGACAGCGTTTGTAATTAGGCGCCTTTTAAATGTGCAGCTCAACCTCAAGTTAGCGACGGGAGAAGAAACGCAGTGGGAATCAGGGCCGATTGTCTGGTTCTTGGCTTGGCGGGGTGAAATTTGGGAAGTCTCGGCGGCATTTGTAAATGAATCCGAGATCAAATATGTGAGTAAAGTTTCATCTGTTATATGATGAAGATTCATTCCGAACTGAGACTTTCAAGCCAGTAGTTGATTTGTGGAGTGGAAACATTCGCAGCAAAAATGGTGCTTTGCAACTTCTTCTGATCATGGATTACATATTTGATTGGGCTCGCGATGTTTATCGACCCGCAATATTAGGCGAACTGAACACGATATCCACAGGCGATATTTCAACGACGGATACGAACGTGTTTTCGACAATATCCCGAACCCGAAGCATCTCCAATTGGTTGAACCAATCACAAGCTACACCAGCACCGACGATTCAAGCTCCAATCGCTAGTGTGCACCCCAGTCTGGAATATTTGAACATCATTTGTCCAGAAGGCGCTATTCGGGACGCGTCCATCCTTGAATCACGCTATCTCGCACTTCAACTCTTGGAAGGTGACATTGACAACTTTTTGCTCTCGTTTGCATCAACCGAAACAGCTCAAGTGTGGCTTCACGACATGTTAAAATGTCTTTCTAGTTCCTGGAGAGTCAGAGCAGAGACATTAGGTGCCTTGGAAAATATTTGGACGACAGAGGTTCGACTTCGAGAAGGATATCAACATGATGAGATTTTCTATGTCAAAATTGCAATTCACATGTTTGTGTCTCATATATGGGAGCCCACTCGTCAGCTCACATGTTTTTACATTTCGGAAGGAGCTTTGCGGAGACTTCTTTCTAAATTGGAACCTCTCGAGAATCTTGAATTGCATCAAAATCCAATCATTTCTACTTCAACAATCGAGGTTCTGCTTCATCGCATACTGAACCAATCGATAATGGACAACTTAACAGCAGCAGTCTCCATGCTATGCATTTCCAGCTGCTTCTATAAAAGAGATGGGCTAATACCTGATCAGTTATTAGTGACTAGGTCCGACAATCTACGATTTGGTTTTCTGATCGACAAGTCCCCTTATCTACTTAAATTGGTATCATCCATCTACCAGACTCATAAGATTGGACGAAGAGAGCCGTGTGACTCATATATCGCCTTTTCACGTCTTCGAAGTAAACAAACCATCGTGTACAGAGGTGATGAGATACAGATGTGGCCCAAACTACCGCCTCTTGTGCGTGAGGAGCAATGGAAATGTGTTTTGGTCGACGGAATTTCTGACAGCGAAGATTTTCCGAAGCGTGGCCTTTATGTGTTCGACAGGTCGCCAGATCATGATGAAATTCCTGAACTTCCGAGCATAATGTGGAGGCATGGTTCATACTTTAAAACCTTACAAATTTGTGCGGATATGTGGGATGAGAAACACTTCCAATACTTGAACCGTCCTATCAAGCTCAGAGGAGAGTGGAGCTCCAAAGCAGAATCAACGCCATTTGTCAATTGGAGGCAGATATTGGGAATGCAGCTCAAAATAGAGCAAGGAGTTGGTCTCCCAGGAAATAGCTCCTTCGAACCCATGATTATTGGCTAGAATAAAAACATGTATTCTGCTGCACCAGATGCTATCGGCTGAGTTGGAGTAAGAGTGTTTATCTCGAAATACTTCTAAAAATTTGACGTACCAGTAACTCTTAATGATAGACAAATAAATAGAGTCGCAGGCTGAACAACAAAAACAAGATCAGGAGATGGACATTATAAGAACTAGAAAAGGCAAAAGCCTGCCAAATAAAAACAAAGGGTAAGCAATCTGAAGTCTGAACTCTACTCGGTTTGCCCCGGAGTAGTGATGCACTTAGAATGACATAATCGCCCATTATTCCGTACCAGGACGAAAGCAGGCGGCAACGGAGATTTCCTTGCAGCCCTGGACTTCCCCTCCAGGAGGATAAACCACAGAAACTTTCAGGTTTCGACCCTGAAGCTCTACCAGGAGATCGTAATAAATTTCGTAATGTTTCCCATGCCTCGGACCCTTTGCTTTCAACGGGTACTGTTCTTTTGCTTTGGTAATGTCAAAGACAACCGTATCTACCCACCGAGAACCTATTTGGTGTATGGATTAATTAGAACACAGGACACTGAATCAATGGATACAAACCGTAATCCATCACTCACCAGCATTTTTTGGATGGTCTACAGGGTAATGGTCTTGGGGATCTTCGATCAATGCATTGTAATAAATGGACTGTTTGATCACCCACGGCTGACCTACTGGAATGACTCGGTGGTTTCGCTCTCGAACCGACTCATTCCAGTCCATGAGATTCCCCTACAAGCATTGAGTATTGGGTCTCGTAGCGAAATAGGAACAACTTACTTTTTTGATAATCCACTGCGCGGTTCCATAGACATAAAGTCTCTTGTTATGACTGTTCCTGTCGCCGGTAGTCTGGTTATGGGATGGAAACTTTTTGGGATTATATGGCTCGCTTTGGAGTATGCCAATATTTGCAATAGCTTTACGCAATGGCCCTTTGCTTTTATCCACAGCGCGATATACCGTTCCTCGCGACACAGTCGTTTCAAAGGCACTGGAATAGGACGGTCAGCCATGAGCCAAAATAACAACAAATATGCAATATCTTACCCAGGCTTCGGGCAAACTATCTTAGGATGCGAAAATCTTTGTTTCAAGAAATTCTGAAGAGTCTTTGACTGAGAGTACCCACCGAAAAGAATAATTTTCTGTTTTGAAAGATTTAGACGGAGACTACCACTTTCAAGCCACGCAGTCTTACCTGTACCCTCACATCAATATTTGCACAGGCATCAAGCTGTTGCTTGATGAGATCGGTGATGCCTTCCAGGCTTGGTCGAAACCATTCCATGACCCGCTCCCTAGAGAAAAAACAGTAACTTTTAGTGACCGGCCTCCTTAGTGGATGGAGAAACGCTGAGCTCTTCAGACCTCTTAACAGTAATCATGCCTTTTCCAAATCCTTTGGAAGGATTTTCTTCCAAGCCATGCAGGTCCAGATAGGCAGATCCTACCAAACCCTCCCCGGAATCAAAATTTCGTTTTAGCTCGTTCTCAAATTTGCGAAACAGATTGTAAGAGAGCTGGTGCTCTATTGATGTTCTGTTCTGAAAAAAGCATGGCTCTTCTCTCAGCATCCCTAACAAGTCATCTTCCATGGACCGATTAACACAAGTTGAACCATGATTTTTACCTGTGTAAAGATGTTAGAAGAAAGATCCCCCAAGCAGATGAAGCTTACCGGATGGTGGGACTGCTTCCATCAGCCGAAATGGACTTTTTTGCTCTACTGTGTAGGTCGTCACATCCTTTTTCGCCTCGTAAGCGTGCTGCACGTCGTAGCAGTCCTCTTCAATAAACTTACTACTGTGCCTCCCCCAGCATCGCATACCATGAATGTCCCCCCTCTCTTTATCCTCGAAACAGTCAGCCTCAGTTCGAAAATTCACTGATATGGATATAACTGACCGATACATTGGTACCGCCGACTATGTCTAGGGCAAATGCAGATGCAGCTTCGGGCTCGTTTATTATAAATAGGCTCGATACTTGGCCAAAGTTGACCACGGTTGCAGCTTCACGAACGATATGTTGCAATGACCACGAAGCCTCGATGGGCCATCCTGCAGGAACAGACAGAGAAAGCTCAACCTCACTTGATTCAGTAAAGTTAACCTGATCCTTCAGAAAGTCCTTTGCAAACCGAAAAACCTCAACCAGATAATCTTCAACGGCATCAAGGACAGTTTTACCCAAATGGCTCAAGGTGTCCCTCACCTCTCGAAGTTGGCAGCCTGCTCCATCTTCCTCTTTCGATTCAGGTTCGGCTAACAAAAGTTTTGTGAATCTTATCAGCCTGCCGGTCTTATCTGATACCCCTCCACTGTAATGAAATTGCTCCAGTTTCTGGCGGGCTTGATACCCCCAGTAAAATTTATCGTCAAGGTATAGGCTTTCACTGGGAACTTCTCCTCTCTGCTGATCACGACCAGCAGATGGCCAATCGGTAATGTCCTTGATTTTTTCCCGAGGTACCTTCGCAGGGCGCTTGTCTGAGTTGAAACGGCAGTATGATACTGAGGTCATGGTTGTTCCAAAGTCCAGGCCTACAATGTATGCCATATTATCATGACCGTTCTTCCTCCTATTTGGTTTTCTTGTTGGTGTTGCGGGTCGAATACCGATCGAGTCGCTGTCTGACACAGATGGAGTGACTGGGGCTTCATTTGCGTCCGAAATTTCTTGGAAGACCCGTTTTCTGTGCGCCAAGGCAGTCGACAATCTCGAATTTCCTAGCATATTGAGGACCACTTGGAAGAGATCAGGAACAGCCTGTGAGAGAAACCCAACAGCGAGCAGCAAAACGCACAAAATAAAACACTGTTCTCCTACGCAATCACGTGGGCTTTCTGTACTAGCAAGGATCTTGTTGCTACTAGCGACTAGTTCGGAAAATTGAGTCTGCCTACTGTTGGCCCCCGAATCCCCGCTCCCCCTTTTTTTCATGCAAAAGCGGCTTATTGGCGACATTTGAACGTCCATGGTATGACTCGACCTTCCACATAAGTTTCTCTCACCGCAACGAACTGCTATCATTCACGATGAGCTTGGCATCACCCAGCAAATCTCCCACCCAATCCAATTCCGAAACACCTGTTTTCTCTGAACAAAGACAGTCGGAATGGTGGTGGCGCTGGGGAACCGAGTCTCCGAATCAATCTTTCAGCGCAGACGTATTAACTCAAAAGCGTCACCGAACCAAATCACGACGCTTTCCAGAGCCGGAAATTTATTCAGGGGAAGCAGAGGCAGATGCTCGAAAGCGAATGCGACTCCTTGGATCCTATCCCGACGACCGTATCTCTACAAGTCAGACTGTATCGGATTTGGGATCGGAAGTATGCAAATCATTGGCTTGGAATACTACGAAATTACTGATAATGGTTGATTTTAGTCTCGGGTCACTTCCTCTTCCTCCCATAAAATGCTGAGAGCGTGTAATGATAATGAGATGAGCGAAGATGCGCCGATATCGAAAATTAGCAAAAGTCCACCTCTGGTACTCATCAGTACTAAAAGCAAAAGCGCTATAGAGGGAGACGGACACAACGCAAAGCAGATCGAACGCCTAAAGCGAGAAATAGATCTGCAGAGCATACATCATACAAGGAAGACGTCAGCTTTAGAAGAAGACATCAGATATTTACAAGAAGAAAATTTCGAGCTATGTCGCAAGCTGCATTGGTACAAAACACAGTACGAGGCGAAGAAAAAAGGGTCGTGTCCTTTGGAAGAGATAGAGGGACTGAGTGCAGAACTTGAAAGAAGAAATATCGAGATCGAGGAGAAGATCCGGCAGAATTCGTCACTTGAAGATCAACTAAACACCGCAGAAGGATTGAGCGCTGTACTAAAAGACTCGCAAGCTGGCAATGGTGTGTCAACGAGGTTCTCAGAGGATTTGACTCGGCTTGAAACTGCAATAAACCAAGCGGCTTTACTCCTTTTTCAATGTCTCTCTGACCAACAGCTTTTAAAAGCGCGAAGAAAGCCACGCAAACATCCTCAGCTAGATGCACTGATTAGGTCAAGTCTTGGGAAGATGAGTGTTCTGTCTTCTGACTCAAAACTTGCCTTTTCCGCCCTAATATTCGGGTTTATACGAGAGCGAGTCTTTTACTCAAGCTGCTGGGATGCTTTGCAGCTAGAGGGTTATATGTTGAGGGGATATCAGGCAGCAATAAAACGTATCAGTAAGTTCAAGGCGCTATATTTTGCCTGGTACCACTTCTGACACGCGGGAAAGCTCCGCGGGGCACTCTCGAAGGGTTCCATAGGGCAGCTCTCGAGCTCATGTTGGAGGAAAACCATCCGTTCCGAGATTGTTGGGTTCAGTCGCACGCTGAAGAAGTTCAGCGTGAGCTTTTGAACATTCTTAATTCATTGCTTGAAACCTCAAAGCTGGAAAGCTTTGAAAAAGATATTCAGAATGCCCTGAACCGAGTCTTCACAAGTGCATTTTGCTTTCGTGCTCGCTGTGTGGCCCCTATAGGAACTCGCTACGAGCTCATGCAGGCCAAAGCTGGAGACGTATTTGACCACGAACACATGGAAGCTCGAAGGCCTGACGGAAGCAATGTGTCAGTTCCTTGTGGAGAAAATCATCGTGTTAAAATCTGTATTCTCGGTTGCCTTGTTTCCCACGTATTCGAAGAATCATCACTCAACGAAGATACATTCAACACGATGAGTCAGCCATTTGTGTCAGCCAAGCAGAGAGATGGGGTGACTGAAAGTTTACGAAAGGGGGTCCTGAAAAGTGGAAAGGCAATTGTTATTTTAGAAGAGACGAAACCATAGGTCTCCAAAACGATACTTTTCTTGGGGCGTCACAAAATCTCACAGTGATATATCGCTTTTATCGATTAAACAAAAAAGGAGTTAATTGTATACATCGTGAGTAGATCTGAGAGGTCTAATATACCGAATTTGGATTGGGGTATTTGTTTATGTTATCCACGGGTATATGCAGGTGTCCGGGGCCTGAACGGTTTGGGGTAGTCAAGAAGAACATTATGATGCCAGTCCGTGCTGCTTTGTTGTCTCGCTACTAACTCTGGGCGAGTTCTCTTCCTTTTGTTTGTGAGTGGCGCTTATTTTTCTCACTTAGGCGGTGCTTAGGCTATAGACTGCTGGCACTTAACATAAGATCTTCTCTGAATTTCCCCTATAAAATCTAGTTAGATAGCACCCTTCCGTATGAAATGGCACATACGACCATAGGGTGTGGAAAACAGGGCTTCCCGTCCGCTCAGCCGTACTTAAGCCACACGCCGGTGAGTTAGTAGTTGGGTGGGTGACCACCAGCGAATCCTCACTGTTGTATGTTTTTGCAACTTTTTTAAAAAGTGATTAGTTAATTTGGCAAGTCCCTTTTGCTGACCTCCTTGGCCCCATTCACCTAATGGCTATTCAGGTCCGAAGGCATGTTTCCTGTAATATAATTTCTTTTTTAGGGACTATAGTAATATTGCCTAACATTTGATCGATATAAATATGTCTTTCCCTAAACCCTTACTTTAAATAAATTTATAAGAGTCTTATAACACGTAGTCTATACTGTGAATCATATCTATTAACACCATATAGTGCTGTAGTAAGTACGCTAGCGGGAAGATAAGTAGTAGAAAATAGCTATGTAACATGGATAGAAGGTATATATTAGTGTCTGAGCAGTGGCACCCTGAAATAGAAAGTGCTTGTCTGGAGTGGAAGCTACTTTAGCTCGTGACTGTACTGTGGTAGCGTGTGACTTGTACGAATAGAGAATTGGGTAAATTGCATACCACGATACAGAAATACATACATAGAATCAAGACAAACAAAAAGCAACACAAGACACTAACTTTTTGAAGGTTGATCAGTTCCTTCTCAAACAGGAATTGCTAGGTGCTCGTGACTAAAGGAGAGAAGGTCATCATTGGCCTCGGCCTTGCCGGCCCCAAATGACTGCACATTCCATTTGTCAACACCATCAACTCCCTCCAGGTCGTTCGCGAATGCGGCGAAGAGATCCTTATTAAGCTGCTCATACTCCGAATAGTCCTTGGGCCACTCTCCAAGGCGCTCAACGGCAAGTTTGAGCATATGCAAATGCTGTCGGACATTCTTCCCTTCTTCTGCCTTTTCGCCTGGGCTGGAGGCGGACGAAGGGGATGAAATGCCTGAGATAACCTCCATGTCCACGTCGTCCGCGGACGGACCAGTGAATACACGCAATGCATTCTCGTGCAAAGCGGCTGCTTTCCGATAGTACCTGTAGGCCAGCTCGCGCCGACCCTTCTGGCTTTGATAACCTTGAGCCATGCTGGTGTACATCTGTGATAGGAGAACTGTCATCTCGACGGTACTTGGGTGGCGGGGTCCATGGACCCGAGCACAGTTGTAGACAAGATCCTCCGCGAGTCGGACGGCTGCAGTGTAATCGTTGATGAGATAGCGGGTAATGACCAGCATACGCCCGAGCGCAAGCGTATATGCATGTTCCGGCTGTGACGAAGCGTGGGCCTCCCGGTTATTCCAGAGGGAGGTGAGAACCCACGCCAAGGTGTGGTAGTCATGTTGCTTATCAAGAACCTTGATCAAGCTATTGACATTTTCCATATCCAGTTGGGCGAGGTCAACATTGTGCTCTTTGAAATATCCTAAGGTATCACGCAGAATAGTCGCCGACACATTCGCCATGTACTTCTTGGCCGATACTGTTGGACGTACGTCATTCTCTCGGCCGGCAATGGAAAGGCCCAACTTGAAGACTAGCTTGAGTGCCGCCTGGGACGAGTAGCCATGGTTGGCACTAATGTATTTCGCTGCTGCCAATGCGAGTTGACAGGCAGACTGGTAATCTTCGGATTGAAGCAACTGGCTTGCGCGGCTGTAACTAGCGATAGCCACTGAGCGAACAAAGTCTCGCGAAACATGGGTGCTGAAATATTTTAGCACCGTATCGATGAATATCTTCGCCTGGTTATTGTCGATATCCAAGCGGGTGCCCTCATTCGCCATGAAGAAGTTGGTATACCGGTTCGCCACCTGCATAGCGGCCGAATGACGACCGCGGCTAAGTAAGAACGTGTGCAGGCGAGCGACCATTGCTGTCGTATCCTGGAATTTGCTAGCTTTTGAACCGAGAGCTTCACGGAATTGTTCAAAGTATATGTACTCCGTAGTGAGGGAGGCGTAGACTTCGTTCAACGTAGTAGAGTTGTCTTCGGATTCCCGGATGCTGTATTCGAGCTGAGACAGGAAAGCGAGGCTTGAACGCCATTTCGAGCTCTGATCAAAGCTAAAGGCGCTGGTATTCATGGTTTCCTTGATGATAACATGAAGATAAATCTCGTTTGCGAGCTCCTTGGCCTTTTGAATTTGACCAGCTGCGATGTACCCAGACGCGATACTCTTGGCCGCCGCAGTCAGCTTGATAGAGGATGTCTCGGTCGATAGGATGTGAGTTGTCGCTTCATGTAGCAAAGAAACAGCTGCCTGTGACTTTCCTTGCTGGGTATAGACTGAGACGATCTCTTCCATCTGCGATAGGGCTTCCTCGTGGGCCCATCCGTATCTAGACCGGATGGACGTCAGCCGTTGGCTACGAATGGACAAAACCTTTTGTAGCTCAGTTGCCGACATGCTATCCACTTTTGAAGCAGTCAATGAGGCACTCTGCTGCTCATAGATAGTATCCAAGGTGGCGCGGATGTCTTGACGGTCGATTTCAACTTCACTGGATTTGATCTGTAATAGCTCTTCGTAGAGCTGAACCGCTTCCGCTTCGAATTGCTTGGACTCTTGGCAAATGTTGGCCAGTGTGTTGGTTGCCTGTACGGTGATCGACGCGCTTGCGCCGAAGAGGCTAATGCATGATTTGCGATATTGCACCGTCACATCATGAATGGTAGCGATGTCACTGTGAGTCTCGCGCAGACAATGAACATAGTGTTTGTAGGCGGTTTGGACAAATCCAGGATCAGACAATTTCTGACTAATCTGGGGGGTCTTCAGGGTGTCGAATAACATCTGGCAGGGCTTCAGTGCATCCTTGTATCGATTTTGCTTCAAGAGCTCCGTCGCTACAATGATAAGTGGCTCAAAGGCAGCCGGGTGACAGGTTTCCGAGCCCTTGTTCAGAAGCTGGATGATCCGGCAATAGTAATCCACTGCGATGGGTTGCGGGCTTGTCAGGTCTGCCAGAGTCCAGAGCTTTTGTAAAACAGTGGGATGATCCTCCCCGAGTCGCATGGTATAATCATGCAATATATCCTGGTGGATCTTGATGGCCTTGTCGGGCTGTGATGTACGCTCGTACAGACGAAGAAGATCCACCGTGACTCGCTCCGAAATTTGATCACCGCACGCTGGCCGATCGCGCCAAACTGCAGTATAGATTCGGGCCCGGATATCCTCTTCCTTGGACGGGCGACAGCGGTAGCGATAGCAGCTTGCAAGGCGCTCTGCGAGCTCAACGCAGTACTGAACATGGACTGATGGCAGTACAACCTTTTCAATCGAGGGCGCAAACATCTCTGGCCACATATCTCGCAGCACTCGTTTCAACACGCTTGTAGCGTCATGCCACCGATGTTGAGAGAGGTACATTTCGACCAGCGCTGTGGTCGCTGTGGTGGAATCCTGTGCTCTACTATAAACTATCTCTTTGAGTGTTGACTCCGTCAGCATGGAGCTTGTAGATGATGAGCGCATCACTTCGCGGGAGGTGGACTTTATGTGCTTTTCCACCTCCTTGTGGGTGGCACTCTGGCGGCTAGTACTTTGTGCGCAGTGTTTGAAGACTTCGAGGGCTAATACAGACAATCCCAGAGACTTCATGACCTGAGCAATTTCAAGCAAGTGAGGCACCAATGGCTCGGCGCTGGGGGTCTCTTTCTCGTACTCTCCCCAAACCCCGGCAAGGATAGAGGCTGCTTCATCATCTCTTCCACGGCTTTTAAGGTATCGAGCATACTCGAGGGCGGTCCGCAGCATTGAGACTTTTTTCTCAGTGGAATGGTTGAGCCGATATGTCTTGCTTGCTTGCTGCCATAGCTCGACATATGTGCATTCGGCGTCCGCCAAGTGACCCTCTGCTCTTTGCTGCTCGGCTTTGCTCAGGAGAGTCTTCAGATCAAAGGATGATGTGATCAACTCGTCCTCTTCTATTCCATTCAATTCCAGAATAGTGCTTGTCTCAGTGGTGGGCTTCCGGCCGTGGAGGTGAACCAGTAATGACTCGTCTATCCGTCGAGATCCCCTCCGCTGGGCAGTACTATCGACCAAGGACTCCTCTAGAGAGACATTGATATCCTGCGCTTTACGGTTCTCCTTGATTAGTGTGTAATGTTCAGACAATTGCGTCAATGTCGCTTTGACTATATCGCTTGTCGCTCCGTAGTGGATCTTCTGGCATTCCACCAGTAGTTGGAGAATTTCGATGCGCCGGGTCATGACATCCGTCTTGGACTCAGTGACATGATCAACCGTGGCCTCCAGGAAGAACTGGGTCATCTTCATAGTGATGAGATGGCGGATAGATAGCATCTTCTCGCTGAATTTTGCTGCCTCGTAGAGGATCCGACTGCTCTCGGCGGGCACACTATCGCAGATCTGTCGGTGAAATAGTGCTTGACAGATAATGGCCTGCAAAGTGGCCGAGTGATTAATGCCCAATATTTGGCGGTACAGGGTGGTCTGAATTCCATGAATGGACCGAAGCAGCGGAGTCGCCTTGCTTGCCCACACAGTCATCTCCAGGAGTGGCACAGAGGAACTTGTAGGGAATACAGATCGCAAACCCTTACTTGCAATGGTGAGCTCTTGATTGCTGGTGCACCCAAACGCAATCTTAGCATAGCCTGCCCAGTAACGAAGCGCAAAGTCCAACAGAGGATGTTTCTCGAACAAGTGTTCCGTCGCCCGCCCATTCAGGAGATCTAAGGAGGGTTCATGGTTGTCGGTCGCGGTATATTTCACGTACAGCAGGAGTCTCTGTGTGAGATCCACATGCCTGTCCTTGACCTCGAGCAGGAATTTGCCCTTCGAAAAGGTATCGATGATAGCGGTGCGCATCTGTGCGTGCCTAAGGTAGACAAAGTCGTTGTGGAAGAAAACAAGCGAAGCGACCGGCTTCAAGAGGTGAGGGAGGTCAACATTGCTCTTCTCGGTGACCACGGCCTTTTCGAGCTGAATAGTGAGAAGAGCAGCCAGTTCCTGCTGCGTGAGAGGGCGATTTGCGGTGGCCAGCCAAACCAGAATCTTCTTCGTATCCTCACCTAGCTTAGACTGCAAGGTATGGGATATAAGGTCGGAGATCTTGTATCCTGCCTGGGTAATACTCTCCACAGACTTGGAAAGCGCGGCCTCATTCGTCAAGTGCTCATCGCGCACACGTTTGGCCACCAGCTTTGCCCAAACGAAGGAGCCATCGGATGCTTCCGTGATCCGATTCACGACCACCTCTTTGTCCTCGTTAGACATCTTGTTGTACATATGGCTTTGGTCAAGAACTTTGCGGACGACGGCAGCGATGTCATCAAAGATGAGACCCAGCGTTACGCGCACCACCGTCTGGGAGATAGCCGAGTCTATTGCCTGAGATCCAAGTATGATCATTTTCACACTAGGGGCCTTGGATGCCACCTCCCGGAGTCTGTGCAAGAGAGCTTTCTCCCCACAGCTAGCCTCATCTACGCCGTCGACGACTAGGACTAGCTCTCTGTCGCCTGACGTCCTGATCTGGAGAACACTTTCCAGAGCATTCCATAGGAGACCGTCATATGCCTCTTCGTCTACAGTCTGTTTGCTCTGGTTGTAAGCTTCGACCAAGATTTGGTACAGATGCAAGTTGCCAATGCATTTGCTAAACATTTGCGACATAATAGTCTTGGCGACAGCGCTCGGGGTGGTGTTGGCGGGAATCCGACCATCTGCACGGCTGGTTAGGAAAGCAAGAGGGTAGAATTAAGAGTAACAAAAACTGACTGATGGATGCGGATATGGGCATATATCTTGTCCCTCCGACGGGATGTTGTAGATAATCGTCGATCACAGTCGACAAAACTGTCTTACCAGAGCCCGGCTTGCCGGTGACAGAGAGCACCTGCTCGTCACCTTTCAAGAAGCGCGTCAGATACGGCTTCACCCACATGCAAGTAGCCTCCTCGCGCTCTTGGGCTGAGGGAACCGGGGCTTCACCAGCATCGGCAACCACCGGGTCTTCGGGCTGCAACCATCTTTTCAAAACATCGATTCCGATGGCTATGTCAATTATTAGCATAGTTGATTAGATGGCTTTTTGATGACTGGGAAGCAGTCTTACCTTTATCGCCATCAAACCCCTCTCGCATCAATTGATGACGCCACATCAATTCTGAAATGTGCTCACAACGACCTCGGAAACTGTCAATCGGTCCGGGAAATGTGCTGTAGATATCGATCGATACTTGTTCTGAGGCAAGTAGCGACCGATGGAAGTGCCGGGCCACACTGACAACGAGAGTGACAAGGTCGGCCAACGCAAGAATGAGTTGGTCCTTGATATCTGAAGAAGCTACAAAGAGCTCTGCACGATCGAGCAGGTTGCCAAGACCATCAGAGCAGCAGTAAAAAAATCCAAATAGGTCCATAAGGGCATGGGCATTTTCCTCTCCCAGCTGCACGTTTGTGGTCAGTGAAAGGACTTAATGGGCTCAAATCAGCGAACTTTGCTCACCTCCAGCAGGCTCATACAGTAACCATAGGATAATTGGGCAGCGAGGTGGCTGTCTCCTGCAAATTGCTCAATTCCTAGATCAAAGGAATGTACACGCTCGATGAACAAGGCCGCCCACACAAGAGCCTTGTCATAGCCACTCCCTTCGGGCGGCAGCTTCCTCATCCTCTCACACCTAATCCACTCCAACAGGCTAGCATAGTCGGTATCACGTACCCGAGAGGCCGTGAGGTCATCGCTGCCCCGACGCGCAAGTGAGTGGACTACATCGGCGAGCGTGGTGTCTTCTCCAGTAGTCTCCCTAGTGACTTTCTGATATTTTCGACTGAAACTTCTGTCTTTGGTCATGGTCGCATCCTGCTCAGGCACATCCAAAGTTGGCCGGAGACCGAGAAGGGAAGTGGAAGCCAGAGGCACGCCATGTGATGATGAAGTCATGTCTGTATGTTTTCTTTTTTTGCCTATATTAAAGATAAGAGAATTATGACAGGAACCAAGGTCAATTGGATGCTGGCAAGGCCTTTTTAAGTCCGGCCTGGAGAAGGAGCTTCTTTCTTTGTACCCTTCACACACACTCTCTCCTTCATGATAAAGTGTCATACTACGCTACAGAGATCACGTCAATATGAAGTAGCTGCAACTTCTGCATGGTCGAGCCGAGCTGAGAGCTATTGCATGTCCATGGGAAGATCATCTTTTTCGCCACTGATAATGGCATTGTTTGGTACTGACCGCGCAACACAGTAGGTATAACTGGAAGCCTTACATAAAATTGTGTGTATGACAACAGTTAGATGCAATCGAGAGAGCCTTTTCTTCCCAGAATCAAGTTTTCTGGAACATTTTTCGGAAGCGAAATGAATCAGTCAATTAATATGGGAAGTTCAGAAGGCTACCTTGTTTTGTTGAAAACCAACGGAATAAGCAAGGATGTGATGTCCAGATCGAAACCATGATGCATATGCATCTATCAGTATCTACACGCACCCATGGTATAGATATTTGGAATCACTGACAAAGATAATAAGGTACATCAAATAATCAATGCTGAAGCATCTAGTCTGAACTCAATGAAATCTCTGTCATTCCTCCTCCCTAGTGGGAAGTATACTGTTAAAAACATGCTAAGCCAAGTGATGTTTTCAGCTCAGCTCACAATCATTCACGATTATTGATCACACTTCAGGGAATATCTGTTCTACAAGTCCACTGCAGCAGGCAATCCAATAAACCCGCTATAACGAGTCCCGACCCTATCCATAATGGTTCGAAACGAAAAATGGAGACTTCAAATTGGCTTCGAATATCAGCCAGCCACAAGTAACTACAGACGTATTGGCTTTGGATTCCAGGCCGCCTTGAGTAATTGGGTTGATCAACGGGGAAGTTTTCTTGACTACATATGACCTCATTTTCCAAGGTTCTTATACACAACTGGACTTTTAGATGTGACCCTGGGACTGGTGGGCCGCATTAAATCATGAGGCCATGCTAGAAATAGCATATCAAACTTTATTCCCACCTCGGAGAAAATATATCAACTTGCTTTGTACATGAACTGACCAATTATTAACAGTCCAGGTCGTCACTGTGAAGACTTTGTGAATGGATGATGCCGAATGGGATAGAAGTGATGAATTTCAATTATTTGGTGTAAATTCCAACCATATTTCAGGTCTAGCAGTAACAGACAGCGGGTAGTGTGTATGTAGTAAGACTAGAATTTACCCGCGTTTTAGGGGGTTCCGGATCATATCAAGCACAAGCATTTCAGCCAATCACCACGCCGATACATGCCGTTAGACAGATTCTTAAGCCCCCAGTTTAGTTGACGTAAATTACAAGAATTGAAATATACTTTGTAGTTTGACACTGGCAACTGTCTCAATTCTCCAAAGAGTCTAGTCATTGTCTAGATGTGACTCGGCCTGCAATATTCATCAAAATGAGATCACTCGACTGCTTTCTGGCAAAACAAATGGTACAATGAGCAGCTCTCAACCTAACCCACATTTCCGCAAACGGCTAATGGTGTATTTTGGTTCTACGGCTAAAGAATCCATGAATATGTGGTTACAATATGCCGCGCAATTTTGCCGCCCATAAATTCCAACGTGTTTCACAAGATAGGAGAAATTATACTGCGCCAAACCCCGCAATGGGTATGAGATACCACCCGCAACCCGAAACCCTCAAACCCGCAAATGCATAAAGCCACCTTAATAAAAATGCCATACCGCTATCTTTGTTTATTTATTTAGGGACGAATCTCAGTACTTAGTTCTCCTACGGTATGCTATCTGGTATTAGCCCCAATTGATCTAAAATAACGGAAATATAGACCATATTAATCATCACCCTAGTAGCTAGTAGGAATTTAAGAAAAAAAAATTTTATTTCTTCAGCAGTGGCGAATTTTCCACAGGAAATCCCTTAAATAGTCTCGACTACAGGCGTTTCTTCGGTCCGACCGACTATTCTTCTTACGGCCTACTCGAGAAAGGCATTACAAGTTCTAATATCCGGCAGAATAACGGCCTATAGATATAATTCGATAAAACTTAGGATGAAGGTATTATTTAGCGATTTACTTCTCTGCTCCTATGAGTAACGATTACTGTAGCTAGATTATATCCGTAGTAGTACCACTTGTTAAGGTTTTATCGTGACTATACTCGCCAAAATCTATAATATTAGCTATGTGTTTTCATATTAGGTTATACATAGTATGTATTTCGTTCATAATAAAGTCAGGTGTCATGTCATGCACTATATATATCGGAGCCTGGAATATCTAAGCATAATGCTCAAATATAATGGTCAGATATAGTAATCTTTTTGGCCTAGTGTGTAGCTCGCCAGTCCAGGGGCAGGTTGTAACACCAGGTTGGGTTAGAGTAACGAATTAAGGTTGCAGGGATAAAGCGGGGCTAAAGAGATAAAAACTAAGTGGAAAAGAAGGGTATTTGTAGTTTTCTACTTATAATAGGAAATATACCTTGTGCTGTACGCGCTGAATATTCAGGTAAGGAATATGGAGGTAGGTGAATATCCATCCGCCATTAGTGTCCTAAGTAGAGCGGCGATCCGCCTATGCCCGAACCGTGAGCGTTCGGTGACCACCAACTTAAGACATGCTGTGTGTTTTTACTCTTTTTTTTTTCAACAGTGGCCCCTGCGGCCCTATTCTTTAGCCCTTTTAGTTCATTCACCTGAATGCCCTGAATACCCACTATTCTGCGCCTGAATATCTTGCCCCTCAGTTTTTTTTTTTTTTTTTTTTTTTTTCATCTCGACATCAGCAGACCTAGTAAACTTCAAAATTTCTGTCTGTTGAAACTCTGGCTTTCCCTGCGTAACTCCACGGAGACCTCGGGGCGTTGGGGTCGCGGCGACTATTTTCCGATAATATGGAACTGAGCAAAGTTCCGCCAAAAAAGCCTAAGTAGGTATATCCCATCCCGGCCAGGGGTCAGAAACTAATATTAGTAATATGTTGGTGTATCCATGGATGAAGCCTGAATATTTGTAGGTAGAAAATACGATAGATTATAGGTCAATAGTGGCACGGTTCTTTGTAGAACTATCTCAATTAACATTACACAGAAAGGTAAAGAAGCACATGAGGAAGATCGGCAGTGAGCCTGATAGCAAACCAGAACATATCAGAAAAACTTCTCAGTAATTTCAAGAAAATCATTGGCGTTGATAAGGATATCATGTTCCCCTGGTCCTGGAGGTCGGTCATAAATAGCAGCAAATGGAATACTTAACGGGGCCCCGACAACATTGTTAGGCTGGACGTAGACCTCCTGCGCTGAGTATGGCTGCTGAGTGGGAATCGGCTGGGTAATAAGTGGAGGAACATTGAGGGGCTGGGTGCGGAGTCCATCAATATATGCTCGAGTGAGTGGGCATGGAGCATTGGTGGGGGCCAGTTGCCATTTTTCAAAGGTGACTTCGGTCAACTTAATCGACATAATGATAACAATGCGCACCAGACCTTGGGAAATGATAAACCATCTCTAAGCGTCTTCGCGAAGCCGAGGGAGGGATTCAGAAACACCTGTCTCGATTACAAAAGTCGGCCATGACCCACTGGGAAGCCCATTGGGACAGCGAATTGGTGGCAAGAATGCTTGGTCTCCCTGTTCACCTGCACCAGCGGTGGGCTTATATGTAGATGTTCCAGTCCAGACCATCTCTGACCACCTAAGTCCCATTGCAATAAGCTTCATGTCGATTGCTCGACTGATTTGATTTGTGATTCCGTCATGACGCTCTGACGGGACCACTTTGATCAGCCCTGTCGTCCCCTCCCACTGAAAGCGATAATTAATGCCCCTTAGACTGCTCTGATGCTCTTCATCGAGCTTTTTTATTGTTCGTGCCGACAGATTGAGGACGACGATAAACTGGTTTCCATCTCCCTTCTCTTGTAGAGACTTCAGTAACTGCTCAGCTTCAAGCCGTAGGCTTTTAAAGCGTGAAAAGGTCCGCACAATACGGTCTACGGGAAGGGCGGACATAAGGGAAGTGAAAGACATCTCATCCTAGGCCTGGTCTTTATCCATCTGAGGGATCTGAGGTAGGGGGTGGAATCGGAGTCAACGTGATCGCTAAAAAACGGAGGTTGAAGTCATGGTGATTCGGCCAACCTTAGAAGGTTCCAAGGTAGGAATGGTAATCGTGGCACGTGATTGGATAAGACTTTCCGAGGTTTCACAGCCTATATATTGTATGTGAGCTCTCGTCGAAACCTTGGAATTGAAGCGAGAAATACAAACACATACCTGATTGCACTTGATGATACGGGAGATGATAGGATCACCACAGACGTGATGAACGATGGACCAGGTGAGGCTAAGTTGATCGCGCTAAGAGTGGAGTCTTAAACTTCACCTCAGATCATCCGCAGAACGTCAATTATCCGAGAACTTCCGGCTAAATACTAGGTACATTGGTACCTATACATTTTGATGTATCCTAAAACACACGGAATAATGCATGGCGAAGAACAATCAAAGCGAAAAATTAGATCGGAGCATTCGAATTCGCGATCAGGATGCCGAACGTGCAAGTGAGTTACCCAAAGACAATTTGTGACCTGCCAACTAATATTGGAAAGGATCCGACATAAAAAATGTGACGAAACTCAGCCGGCATGTCTCAAATGTACAAGCACAGGCAGGCAATGCGATGGCTACCTGCAGGTCATCGATAAGAGGACGCGAGAATGGCGTAATTCCGAAGCCAATGCTCTCATCAATTACCACCAAAAAACAGCTGTACAAAGCAGATCCAGCCTACCAATCGACCCATCTGCCGCTTCTATTCCGATTCCCTTGAGCAGTGTCCACCAGAACGATCTCACTTGGAACGAGCGATGGCATTTGGATTTCTACCGCAAACGCACGGCGGTTCGATGTTCGCAATACTTCCAAAACTCATTCTGGGATGGCTTAGTCCTTCAGATATGTGAACAGCATCCTGCTGTCCGCCATGCTGCGATTGCTATTGGTGCATATCATCATCAGTTTGAACGAGTCCAACCGAGCCCTGTTGAAAAACGGGAAAATTTTCTGGCTCTTCATCATTCTACGCAAGCGATCACCTGCCTTCGAGAAAGTCTCGCTCGGGAATTGTTACTACGGGAGAAGTCAAGCCGAACACACAAACATGTGGTGCTCGTCACTTGCGTCATTTTGACCACCCTTGCTATGTTCCAGGGCAATTTCGCTGCTTCTCGTTATCACCTTGTTTCAGGATATAAACTTTTCAAAGAATGGGACATCGACAAAGATGAAGGTCCCGCTGGCATGGCACTGAGACAGTTGTTTGCTCAGATCCATGTCCATTGGTCTATTTGCACTTATCCCGAGCTATTGGCAGAGGATCCCGAACTCTTTCATGATGAGCACTGGGTCTCGCCGAACACTGCAGTGGCTCCACCAAAAATTATGACTCCGCCTTCCACTGGTATTAACCAAATGCACCGTGTTGAGCAATTTGTGGTGGTTGTCGGGCGCCTGATCCTCGAGAGCTCTCCTAGTGGATTTAGCATTGAACCTGCAGGCTCTATCGGGCGTGGCGCAGCCGTGGCATTGAGGAAGCTTCGGCTCTGGGGAAGTCGTCTTATGGCTTCTCTAGTTGAGGCCAAGAGTCTAGCACCGGATGACTGCGATACGCTTAAACTCATCGCATTATGGGGCGGGATCATTGATATCAAGCTGGCTGTGGCCTCGAGTCGCAACCCAAATGAGATGACATATGATCGTTATTTAGACCGGTTCCAGCGTATTACAGAATTGGCACATATCCTGGCAGGGTCAGGCTCTAATGATGTCCCATTGTCGATATTTGTCTACAGAGCTTCTTTGCTGCCTGCGATTTTGTGGTCTGCGGCCAAATGTCGCAATTGGCAAGTGCGTCGTGACATATGTTCTTTATTGGATGAGTGGACAGGAAAGGACTACTGGGTATCTGCGACAACTCTGTCCTTGAAGAGATTGGTCCATGTGGAGTCAGATGGGGTGAGGCAGGGTAATATCATCCCTGAAAGTGCTCGGGTCGACTGTATCGACGTGAAGATCCGAACCGAGGAATCCAAAGTTGAACTTCGATATCACAGGCCATCGCACCCTGAGAAGGATTGTGACAATTTTAAGGACGAGTCAATGTATTATTAACGTCATACAGAATAGATTCAAAATCCAACTAACGCCCGTTCGGCAACTGTTCTTGCACAATTGAAAGCCCAGCACAGCTTTTCCCACGACGAATTGTTAAAAATGTTAATGCGGACATCTTACATTAGTATGAGATTTAGCCTGTAGGCTATGAACGAAAGGAATAATCGTGATGCTAGGGACTAGCGTTAATACAAACTGTAAAATATACCATTGCTAAATAAGTGGACAACACTCACTTTTATAAGAGTTTACACGGTTATTTACTAGGTCTTAGGTACGCGAAATGATCGACCTTCGGCTTAGATATTAGAGAAAACCCAATATCCCACCCGAGCTTATGAAGTCAACCACAAATAAAAGGCCCTATCCCACAATATTCAGAATCTCCTGGCCGTCATATCATGCAAGATTTGTTGAAATTCCATTTACATATAGATAATAGCGGCAACAAGGAAAGGAACTCCCAGAGCACTCCACAACGCAGATCGAACATGACGCTCTCCCGATGAATCCGCGATATTCAACGAATTATTTCCAAACCCGACAGTGCGCAGCCAAGCGGGGGTCGTCGAGTTGATATCGAGGATATCCGAATGATAAGCGTCAAAAATACCGTCGAAGCGAACTTGAATGTTGCCACGGATAGTAGTCCTAGAAACCATCTGAGGCCCTATGTAGTTGGAGACGTTTTCTCGAAGGTATGGAGACGCGACGAAAGACCCATCCATGACCAGACTCGCCGCCTGCGCACTAAAACCCGCCCTCATAATTGGTACATCGAAGTCGTCCCAGTTTTCCGTGTCCCACGATGGTCTCTCGGGAACACGCATAGTCCAATTCCCGTACTCGCGGGTGGAGTTGCAAGCAGGCGTATTTATATCGTACTGTAGGGATGCGCTGGCAGAGCGGTCTATGTTGTTATAAACTACCCCCTTGAGAGTAAAAGATTCGCGGTATTTCGTCGTAGTCATGTTGAAACGATCGTGCACGGTTGTATTCTCCCTGTTTTTCCAGGTGGGTCTGGTCGAATGAGAATTGTATTTGCGAGAAGTGACAGACTAGCTTGTAGGTGACTCACGGTGAAGATAGTAGGGGGAACATGATCTTGCTCCTGTGTCCAAAGATCTCATTCTGATATGGCAGTTCGGATATATTCTGATTCGGCGGGAACATGATCAACCATAAATTAACTGAGTTGAGGCCTGTGTTGTATGTGCCTCGTTGTGTAATCGCCAACTGTGATTCGAATTTGAGGATTGTGGTGCGGTTCTTCTGATTCGGACACACCGGATCATCTTGTGAATATCCGATTGTTGGGTTCAGTTCGACTTCTGTGGTCCCATTGTAGTAACTATACATAGTCAACTACCTATCTCATGTAACTTGGTGAGCAGAACTTACGATCCAACCCAGCTATAAAGCTGATTGAGACCAGTAACATTATTAGGCCGGAAGTTTGACCATGGCTTATAGTCCGGGTCATCTTCTGCAAACACGGCTGATGCTAGACATAAAAGCAAAAATTGGGAGGCCCAGCCCCAGATATAATGCATTTGGGGCGAATCAAAATTAAGGGAAAAAAAAATACTTTAGACAGGAAAAGGACGCGGGGGCTATGGGGGCTAAAGGCTGAATATAAGGGGTGGAGATGAATATTTGATTTCCCCTGACAAACCACAGAGTTCGTAGGGCTTACAGGTTCCAAGAGTTGACTTGTACGAATTAGGCCTAATTATAACAGAAAAGAGATGACATTTGCTATCCAAACATCTTTAGCCTTAAGATAATGTACGCTTAGGACTATTATTTCTTGGCAGGGCGGTGGTTATGCCTTAGCGTCTCGGCAAGCGGCCATAGCCGAGTGGAAATCCCAAAAGCAAAAAAAGATCTGGACTTGCAGGGAATCGAACCCTGGACCACTCCCATGCTAAGGGAGTATTATACCACTAAACCACAAGCCCAGTTGATTGATATGATGCTGCAATTAATGCATCAAGAAGGAAAACCAGAAAGTATCAGATATCTCTCGCTCATCTTTCACCTCCCTTGTCAACAACAAGTTCTTGCCCTTTTAAAATTAATTCGGTTGTTGTTATAATTATTTCTGAAAAATTGGCGCAATTGGCTTCACGAAATGATGAGTTTAAAGTATTCGTGTCTTAGTTATGAATTAGACCATGTGGTGATATATATTGGTATATGAAGTTTACTATCATGGTCTTCGACAAATTATTTCAAATCACACATCCTATTTCAAGTCCCAGTCCCCGAATAATAAGTGTCCCAAGAGAACCAATCAAATATATCACCTGGAATGGGTCTCTTATCACCAAGACGTGAAGAAGACACCTGCGGTCGATCAGCGCCAAACATAGGCCATGGGGAGCCCATATCTGCAGGCAACCATTCGAGATAGTTGGCCACGTCTAATTCCCCAAAATCAACATCCATTACATCTGCAGGGTGCTGGAAATGGCTGTCTATCGATGGTACAGGCGGTTGAAATGACTCAGCGGGCTTTCCAATAGCCTGTGTCGAGGCACAACGAGAAACATGAACCTGGGCTAGTTGGAGGAAAGCAGACGCAGTGTGCTGCAGCCTGGAGCATAGAGTAGCCAACAAGCGCATCTGCAATTTCATTGCTGCGAAGTAGTCTACCGTGGCCGATAAAAGATTTAGATCTTGCTCGACCGTGGCATGGGCGCTATTGTTGTGGACGATGTTTCCGAATATCACGAAGAAAGGGGTAAACGGACAATATAGAAGTTGCCTTATCGGGTTGTATTAGCGACTGGCACCAAATACCTGTGTGCTATGATCTGCGTGCTTACCATACTACTCCATTATACACAGAGGCCCAATTCGACACCATGGAGCTCAGGGTAGAGATGGCCTCGCGGGAAGACGAAAGGCGTAGAGTCGAGGAAGACTCATCTCCCTGGAGCAGAAGAATCAGGGAATGTAAATACTGAAACTTCGTAGTGCTGATTCCCAATGTCATTTCTCGGATCTGACTGGCAGTTGCCAAAGCACTTTCGACGTCCAAGATATTTCTGAGGGACTGTTCTCCAATATCAAAACCACGAGCCTTTCTCTCATTGAAAGATTTCCAACGTACCTGGTTGGTGTCTAAATACCAAGCCTCGAGGCTTGATCGAATCTCTTGCTTTCGAGGTACTGAGGCATCCATTGCGAGAAGATCCACAACCGACCCTGCGAGCTTTGCCCACTGAATAGAGCGTGTAACTACCTCAGCACCAAAGCGCGAGCCATATGAAGACACCTGCCCATCCCCAAATCCGACACGCTCGTGCGGGTGGAATTTGAGCAAGAAAGACTGGTCTGGCACGGGGACATTCTGATACAATGCCGTGGGAAGAAAAGCCGGTCTGCCGAACGCGAGGGAGCATGATTTGTCTAATAAGAAAAGGAACCAAAAGAGACAGAGTCGTTGCTGTCGCGAGTCTAAATCCTGATGACCCGGCGAATGTAATCCCAGAGCTTCGGCCTGCCTGCATGCATGTCCCAACAGCATCCAGGATAGATTCGGTGCCGCATAATCCTCGCCATGCATTGCCAGGAGACATAGAGTCTGCACGTTGGCGTAACGTGGTTCCAGGAAAATACGGCTATCATTCAGCGCGAGTTGCACGTTGCGTCGAAAATTGTTCGTTTCGCCATTCTCGCCATTCTCGTTGGAGGCGACGGATAGCATCATGTAATTGAAGTAGACGATCCATGCCCTTTCACGGACTTTGTGGGGTTCAAATACCACTTGTCTCATGACATCGTCTGATGGAAGGGAGAAGAAAGGTTCACCCAGCTCATTATACTCTAAGAATCCTAAGTTGGTGTTCAAAGGTTAGTGATAGTAATCATCCGTGTCTCTGAAGAACGAAATCTTACTGCTGATCAAGCGGTAGCCGGTTGCCCTTGAAGGTATATAGAACGTAGTCGAATCTTCTGCATTGTTCTGCTGAACTTCTGTGGTGGTTAATTGACCGGAGAGGTATTGAAGCTCCAAATGCGCGCTCTGACTAGTAGAACTGCCCGGTGATTGACGGATTGCATCAATGTTGGCCGATGCCTCCTTCAGGAAGGAGAAAGAATGCGAGGGGCCAACGTATAGCCTCGTCTCAGAACCCCCATTTTCTGTAGAAACGTGTCGATAAGTTCGCTTCGGTATCCCAGGATTTGTCTGAGGTGGTGCGGGAGTGATTGACTGCAGGGCTCGATTGACAGAATCTGTCAACTGCTGGACTGTGTGCTCAAGTCGCTCCAGTCTACCTTGGATGTTGTTTTCCTCTGCTGAGTCTCTTGTTCTAGGATTGTTAGCCCCAGCTATTTAAACAAGTCTCTTGAGATTGTTAAATCTCACATGTGACTGGGAGTCGGAGTTGTGTGGGCGTAGGTCGATTTATCTCGCGAATATTCGCAGCGACCGGGCCACGGCTTGCAGTTACTGCATTTCGGGAACTCCCGTGAGCATCTTTAATAGTTTAGCAATATTAACTAGAAGAAACTTGATTTGTGGGTGTGAAATACTTTAGTTTCTTCTGTCGGCAAAAGGTACACTGTGCGAGTTAGTGGCCATCTAGGAGGTGATACGGAAAAACCTACCGCAAATCGAGCAAATTTAGGTTCCATAATGGAAGGCCATAGGATTCCGGTTGTTAATATACCTGACTTTACATTTGTCAAGATAGTAAGGGAGCAAAGAGAGCGATTCGGAATGTCGTCCGAAATACGAGCTGTTGATTGGCTAAGCCCGGAGGCTCCCGCTCTGGGCCAATCAGAGTGGCTTATGTCGGAATTTACTCCGGTGTGCAACCCGACGGTGTCATCTCGACTCAAAACTTCGGGAATTTGACTGTTGGGAAAACAGTATCTATAGAATCCCCACTGAGAATGCTTGGCCTTATCCAATCGTTGTTTCGTCGGCCGGAGATTTTTTTGGGCCGAAGTATCCGTTCAAGTGGACCATTGAACAAGATCCCAAAAGCCGTAACAAAGCCGCATCTGATTATAAATAGTCACCTATACCCAACTGCATCAATTTCTATAGCCACTCGTTCTACCCATCCATCTTATAGCACCTCGCATTTATCCCGCACCTATACCACGAAAGAAGCAATGGAAGCACCTCCATCAATTGCAATTATCGGCGGCGGACCAAGCGGCTTAGTCCTTGCTCGGCTACTGGAAGTTAATGGTATTACGGACTATGTCGTCTTCGAGCGAAACAAATCCTCAACACCAGGCCCGAACGAACAGGGTGGAACTCTGGACCTGCACAAAGACTCTGGCCAAGAAGCCCTCAGACGAGCGGGCTTGTTCGACAAGTTCAGCAGCGAGCTGGCGCGCTGGGATGCTGCCTGTTTCCGTCTCCTCGACCAAACTGGAGAGACAATCATCAACTTCAGTGATGTAGGGGACCGTCCTGAGATCGATCGCTTGCAACTTCGCCATCTTCTGCTCCAATCGATTCCTCCACACAAAATTCGCTGGGGACATAGTGTCGAATCCGTCGAGAGAGGAGGGAGTAAGGAGGAGACTGTTGGTGATCATGGATGCATCATTCACTTCAAAAATGGTTCCTCTGCTACTGGGTTCCGACTTGTTGTCGGTGCTGATGGTACATGGAGCAAGGTCCGCCCTCTGGTGAGTATTAATCCGGGAATCTACGCAAGTTCTTAAATGTACCTAACATGCTTTTACTAGCTCACATCCGCAAAGCCAAAGTACTCCGGCAAACTCTACATCGAGGGTAGAATCTCACACAACAATCCGAGCTACGCCGTCGCCCATGAGTTAGTCGGACCTGGAAACATGCTTGTGTTAGGCGAACAGAAGATGATAGCGGTGCAACAGCTATCCGATGGGCATTATCGGGTTTACTTTGGGCTGGTCGCACCTGAAGATTTCTATCACAAGAGCTCTGTCAACGCCCATCCCAGCGAAACCACCGAGACAATACGTTCCCGTCTTCTGTCTTCCAATGAGTTCTTTGAACAGTGGACACCTCGCGTGAAGGGATTTGTGGAAAATGCAGAAGGTCCATTCCGTTCTTGGCCATTGTATTTCATCGACCCCGAAGAAGTTGGCTGGGATCGCTCTGTGGCTCCTGGTGTTACATTGTTAGGGGATGCTGCTCATGCCTCTAGTCCCTTCGTTGGCGAGGGTGTCAATTGTAGCATGTACGATGCAGTTGTGTTAACTGAGAGTCTTGTACGTCACTGCGGGAAAAACACCGCATTGGCAAACGTGGAGGAGGTAGAGCTCGAAGCTGCACTGGCAATGTACGAAAAGGATATGTTTACCCGTGGTCAAGATTTGATTCGGCGTAGCGATGAGAGTGGCAGAATGCTGTTTTCGGGCAATTCTGGTCCTCGCATTCTTCAAATGTTTAACGGTGATATTGAGAGTGAGTGTGTCAAGTTTGAAATTCATGAGAAGGCACAGGAAGATGAGAATATAGTTCATTGAAGATTGATGTTTCCATATTGGGATTTAGATACATGACAAACTGGAAATAGTAACGCTGAACGTGCGATTTTAAATAGAGTATTTCCACAATAGGAAGTCAGGAGCCGGTAGGGCGAATAGTTTGGCGAGCTTCAATTTTGGTGAGACGGACATCCGTTCCAATTGCAGTTAACCTAGAAAATAGCGTTTCTCTAGTGAGACACTCGTAGCTTCTCCTGAAGCCGCTGCAACCCGAGTGTCAGGTTTAATGAGGGAGCAAATATAATTCTTATCTATAGAGCAACTTTGATGTAAGGGGCCAAAAGTGTTAACGAATATCTCCAAGGGTGCATTCGTAAGGTAGACACCAGTAACTAACTCATATTTTTTTTTGGGATCTTTCCCCAGAAACTTCACCCCGGATTTTACCACTACGCTGTGAAGAAACTCATCTGCTTTCAGCACGGGGAGCCGTGAAGGATCGTGGGGTACGTCAACTATACACCACCGTGTCAATTCGGAGCGACAAGGTCGGATTGGACAAGAAGAATCCAGGTGATTCTGCAGTCATTTTAGGTCTAGGCTTTCTTTAGACTTAGACTAAATCTATCCGAAAACGACACGGCGGCACAAAGTAATTCCCGATAATCGTATGTACCAGTGGGGTGAGCGTTGGAAAATCACCTACTCCCGATTAGGAAGGGATCCGATTATGGTCTCCGCCCGTACGGAGTAGTTCAATCAGACTAGCATATGCCAAGTTTTTCAACCCTTCATCTGATTGGTCCTTTTCGTGAAGACTGGAGGTATGACTGCCGAACGGGTATCGTGTGACATTGGAAGGGCCTTGGAATAGGATTCAATATTGCCCGGAATGAGTGTCCATGTTGTGGCTTTGGGGTATATAAGGCACGGCCTTTTCCTGATTCTGGGACTTTTCTTTTCCCATCACAGCATTCACTTCATAGTCAACACATCACCCCATCATCAACCGGAGATTTCTCACAATGCGTGCTCTCTCCTCTGTCGTGGCATTGGGTATGATACCATATGTATCAGCCCAGGCAGGCCCTTGGGGACAGTGTGGAGGCGTGTCCTACAACGGCCCAACCACCTGTCAGCCTGGATGGTCATGCATTTACATGAACGAATGGTTCAGCAACTGCCAGCCTGGTGAGAGATTCATGATGTACGTTAATGGCAATCCGGAGAGCTAACCCCCCATCTCTAAAGGCACTACGACGTTGACTACGTCGGCTACGTCAACCAAGTCCAGTTCGACCACTACCTCGGCTGTGACAACTACAACTCCTACCAGTCCCGGCAGTACATCGTTCCCGAAAGCCGATGGGTTGAAATTCAACATCAACGGCGAGACCAAGTACTTCGCTGGCTCCAATGCGTACTGGCTCCCATTCTTGACGAATAATGCGGATGTCGATTCCGTGTTTAAGCATCTCCAGGAGACAGGACTCAAGGTCCTTCGCACCTGGGGATTCAATGATGTGAATAGCCTCCCGGGCTCTGGAACTGTTTACTTCCAGCACCATGACCAATCAACCGGCAAGACCACTATCAACACCGGTGCGAATGGTCTACAGCGCCTTGACTATGTGGTCTCCGCAGCGGAGAAGTACGGAATCAAACTGATCATTCCTTTTGTCAACAACTGGAACGACTATGGTGGCATGAATGCCTACATCAATGTCTATGGTGGTAGCAAGGTCGAGTGGTACACTAACACCAAGATCCAAGATGTCTACAAGGCATATATTAAGGCTGTGGTTTCTCGGTACAAAGACTCCCCTGCCATCTTTGCCTGGGAGTTGGCCAACGAGGCCCGCTGCCAGGGTTGCAGCACTGACGTTATCTACAACTGGGCTAAAACGACTGCTGCCTATATCAAATCCCTCGACTCTAACCATATGGTGACTACTGGCGAAGGTATGGATGTTCTTGTTGCTGACGTAAATCTGTTACAATACTGACATATCTTACAGAGGGCATGGGCTTGACCGTCGGCTCAGATAACTCCTACCCCTATACAACCTACGAAGGCAATGACTTCGCCAGGACTCTTTCTATCCCGGATATTGATTTCGGCACATTCCACTTATACGTGGCTGATTGTAAGTGAAAACCCCCCTATCCATGCCTCGGTTGTGCAGTAGTTAACTAGGATTAAGGGGGCATCTCTAACAACTCCTGGGGCAACGGTTGGGTTGAGTCCCATGCTGCTGTTTGCAAAGCTGCTGGGAAGCCATGCATATTTGAAGAATACGGCATTAAGGATGACCACTGCTCTGACTCACTTGACTGGCAGAAGACCAGCCTTGCCACCACTGGAATGGGCGGTGACATGTTCTGGCAGTATGGCCAGCAGTTATCTACTGGACCGTCCCCCAACGACCATTACACCATCTACCTGGAGTCCAATGAGTGGAAATGCGGTGTAGTTGACCATGTCAAAGCAATCTAAAGCCCCGAAAGCTCTGACCTGGAGTACATTTTGGAGGACACGAAAGAGAGTCTGGTCTTGTGCGTGTGTGTTGACGGCATGAACACTTGGACTAGGCTATATATCATTTAACTTGCTGTTAATGCTTATGGCTTTGATGAACGCCGTCCTTCTCATAACCTCTGTAGCATCCATTTTCTGGTTCCTTAATATGTACAAAGTACTCTGCTGTTGTCTCAACCACCCAGGCATTACGGGAACTTTCCAGAAATACACTGGCTTGCAAACTCAGCTTCCAACCACTGACACTGCCTAGAATTCTCGAATAAGTACTAAGATAGTTAGCTCATGTCTAAATTAGTTGTTGAACTCTCACGTTGTCATAACTGCCGCCGATAATTATGTGCTCCATAGTCCATCTTTATATCCCCTCCCCTCTTCTCTTCTACATAAGTCCAAGTATATTGTTTTGTGTAGAGTCAAAAACATTATGAGATCGGAGAACTCTTCTTGATATATTCTCGCGAAGACCACTTCCACCGTACAGCAGACCACAAGCTAAATGAAACTGATCGCCCGCCCTGCCGGAAATTGCCAATTTAGGTATTGTGAATAGCTTAAGGTTTACGTTAAAACCAATGAACCTGCATCACTGTGATTAATACTATAAAATCTGGTATGGGGTATACCAACCCTGACTCTCAATGATGGTTTCCACTATGTGTTGCATCGTCTCAGAGAGATTCCCCAAGTACCATATCTTTAATTCCTCCCATGCCGACTGCGCAGTAGCAACCAGGATCTTCTTTGCATCTGGCCTTGACAGTCTGAATGCCATTCAATTATCGGTCTTCATCCGAAAGAACTTCAATCTTGGTGGGAACGGTCCTTCTATCGGCCAAAATGTCATCTATGACCATGGATCGGTCAATCGTCTCGCCGAATTGGTCTACCATTCAAGAGTGGGAGCTAGCCTGGAAGCCGTTGATGATACCTCTACAATCAGTGCATGGGTCGAGAAATATTCCCAGTTCACGAATCTGACCTCCCCCGCTGCGAATATGCCCAAGTCCTCTAGCCATCGAATCGTGGGTGAAACTCTAGCCCTAATATCCCGCTCTTCTCGTGCTTACATATGCAGATTTTGGCTGGAGTTACTGAATTCCTGGGAGCCCATATTTTAGCCGAATTGGCGCAGTCATCGCATGTTGAGATCGGTTATTGCCCCGTTAGAAAGCTAGACGATGTGGATGCAATGTCAAGAGTCATTCAATCATTGCGACAGCGGAAACTCTCCCTTGATCAAGATTCATCAGCCAAAGTGATTGCCCTATACAGCGACATCGGCAAGAATAACTTTGGCCTAGAGACTGCCATTTTTGGAATCATGAAAAAAACGGTTTCTCTAATCATACACGCTGCCTGGTCGGTTAATTTCAACCTCGGGCTTTCAAGTTTTGAGGACTAGATAAAGGGTCTATCAAACTTGATTCAGTTTTTGCTAGACGTTGAACAATCTAAACCTGCGCGGTTTCTATTTTGCTCCTCTATATCGGTTGCTAGCCGAGCACCCGTAACTACAGATGTTGCCGAGAGTCTCATAACTGACTACAATCATGCTTCAAGGACTGGCTACGCACGTTCAAAACTCATTAGTGAGCTCATCATCGGCAAAGCTGCTCAAATGGGTGCTCGAAGCAGTATTCTGTGCATTGGGCAAATCGTTGGTGATAGTGTCCATGGCATATGGACAAACACGGAGGCCATGCCATTAACCATTCAGTCCGCGCGTGCTATCGATGTACTGCCTCAACTGTATGAAGTTAGTCTTCCCCCAAGTTGATGTCTTGAAATATGTGTTCTAACCTGGCTAGACCTGCGCGTGGATACCGGTGGATTATCTCACCGAGACAATTGCCGAACTTTCGCTTACTACCAACCAAATGCATTTCGCCGATGACTCTAAATTACCATTGGTTTACAATATTGTCAACCCGACCGAGTTCCATTGGACTAGAGACATGCTCCCCGCAATGAAGGAGGCCGGGGTGGGATTCACACCTATTCCCCCGTCCGAATGGGTAAAGCGACTAGAAAAAGGCGACACAGATCCCTCTAAAAATCCTGCCATCAAATTGCTGTCCTTTTTTCAATATCGCTATGGTGGAAACACAACCCATGAGTATCGACAGCCACGTTTTGAAACCACACAGACACAAAGGGACAGCCCGTCCCTAGGCAAAATACCCAATATCATCAGCACCGGACTGATGAACAAGTTCATTGCCGTATGGGAGGAAAAATAAAATCGGAAATCATTCTGATTTCCCTTTTGGTATGATTGATAGAAGATAATTTTCGAGGTCGCTTGTTGTTGACAATATATTTTTCCACTAGATTTCACGGTTAGAAAAGTTGTGTACGTTCCAGTAACAACACTAGAAGTCCTAGAATAGCCAACGCTATATCCGTTGACGTTACCAACACATACGATATCTACTAAGTCCCCTATATACCCTTTAACATATTTTCCTTTACCTGGATGCAGTGATATCATTCCATATTAACAGCTAACCACTTATATGTCACTCGGATAATCATTTGCAACAGCATTTACCATTTAAGGGACTACTCTAAGTTGGAGAAAGGAGTCCTAGCAGGCAATGCATGGAAATCTCATCAGGCCTTTGGGTGACCGCATGGCAGCGGCAACTTAATACCACGACCGTTCCAACGAGGACTAGAGGTGTATAGCTAGCCGAGGTGCATTGATTAATTGCATAATAAAAAGACCTGAAATTTTGAAAGCACATATTATGGCGAGGTTTAAATTTACCAAGATACAATATTAGCCTTATCATAATTATTCACGTTATTCAGGGCATTAGGTGGGTGAATGGGCTCAAAGGACCAAAAGAGTAGGGCGATAAGAGGGAGTTTCTGAGCAATCAAAGACAAAAATAACACAAAAACATACAACAGTGAGGATTCGCTGGTGGTCACCCACCCAACTACTAACTCACCGGCGTGTGGCTTAAGTACGGCTGAGCGGACGGGAAGCCCTGTTTTCCACACCCTATGGTCGTATGTATCAGGTTAGGAGTGGGCGAGAAATATAAAGGTGCGCAGGATGTAAATGGTAGGACAGTATCAGTATCATGCAGGTGGTACGGTCCTAAGTCATATCATATTTATGTGGAATACTATGGGGATTATAATAATGTACACGGGCTGGTTCGGAGAAACGACCAGCGGTAGATGTACGCTAAGTAGGTTAGCACCGGCAGGTTGTCGCAAGATAAAGAGTGTATTCGTAGTCGTTCTCCGTACCATCGAGGAATTCACTTCGTGTAGTTACTCGTGGAGATATAAAATTGGGACCAACGACTTCGCGAGGGCCGGTAGCCTTTGTAGCTAACCCAAGTTATTTGGGTGATTTCGCTCATCGTTGATTTTGACCACTGGCGGTTGTAATGATAGAGGCAACGGATTCTCGATCTCGTTCAGTTTTATAAGCAGCATGGTTGATCCGGTTCGGGATCTGTGGTAATAATGAACGTAATCGACGTTTGGCCTTGATCAATTTCGGACCCGACCATGTGAGCGAGCAAAGCCCCCAGTTGGGCTATGATATTAACTTGAATCTTCTCTCAGCAACACAATTGTATTCAGCGTAAATAAAACTCTGCAAAAACATAAAGCTCGATTATATGGAGCCGCGCTATGCTGGCTACTCTCGATCCCAACTGCTCGAAGACACAAATCACCAATCCAAAGTTCTGTTCGACGTCGGCGCACTTTTGCCAGTTGACTTGCCCATCGCCTGTCCCGTATTTGCGCTGGCAATCTTTCTGAAGACGGATGTACCAAACCGATTATACAGCGGAAGCACACCCCCAGCTTCGAGGAGTGTTTTCTCTATCTCTGACTGCTGGTAGCGGAACACTTTATCAGTACCTTCAATCTGCACTGTTCGGGCCTGTCGATCAATGATGACAATAGATCCCTCATTTGCAAGTATGTAGAATTCGGGATCCGATAAGGTGATGTTGAACAGGCCCATATTGAGTTGGTTGCGGTCATCTGCATTATCTTCTCAGACTCTGGCTAACAACATTGGGTAGGTTTCAGAACTGTCGCCACTTACAGATAAACGCGAAGCTAGGCGCAATCACTGCTTCTATCCCTGCTCCTTGCAACGATCTGACTGCATCCTCGCGGGACGAACCACTGCCAAATCCACGATCTGCGACACTGTGATTGATTAGTATCTCGACTTTGAGGGTTGGTAATGGTTTCGATTACATGATCGTTGACCCCTCTGTCGCTCGTTTTCGGAACTCTGGACGATCATACTCGAAACAGTGACTTCCAAGTTCTGCATTGTCAATACCAGGTACAAACTCAGCCGGAATGATCGCGTCACTGACATCTGCTGTCAGAAATGGCCTCGGAAATAGATGATAATCGACTCACGTATCCACATTTTCACCAAATCTTTGGACCTTCGACCGAATAACTCCACCACTAGAGATTTTCGCCACACCCAGAGTCGGTGCAGGAGTCTGAATGGGGAGGCTACTACTGGCATCGATGGAGGCGATATTTGATGCAAGTACTGGGTTAGGCTCGCTGATCTCGGGGGCAATACTCAATGAGACTCCCTCTCTTCCCAGAATCCTGTCCAATTTCGCTCTGTCAATTTGACCCAGCAGTGGCTGTGGGTCTGTGATTACCATGTCGAAGCTCGAGGCCGCAACGACCGCGGCGCAGGTGATACTACCAATGGCTCCTTTGCCCATTCGATTCCGAAAGTTGCGATTTTGTGAGGAGAGCCAAATTTCACCTTCACCCGCAACATCAACATCGTTGATTCCAACGCAGTAAGAGCATCCCGGTGCACCGATGTCAAATCCTGCCCGTCGGTAAATGTCCAAGATACCGTGCCGCTCCAGGTTCTTGATAATGCTGAGACTTCCAGGTGTAACTCTCCTCTGCCCGTCACTGGGCACCAGACCCGCCCGCAGGCCAGCTTCTAGAACCAGTCCTCCCACAATTAGATCCTCTTCGGTCGTGGTACAGGCTCCGATGAAACATCCATCCAGCTTGGTGTCAACTTTCTCTGATACGGGCACAACATTATCCGGCTCAGGATACAAAGCGATGGTCGGTTCAACCTCCGAGAGATTGACGGTGCGCACCTCAGCATACTGAGCATCCGAATCGGCTCGGAAATAGAGGCCCCCTTGATGTTCCAGATGCGGCCTGTTCGAAATCCATTCGGCAGTGCTCTCATCAGCTTCGAAACACGCCCCCATCCCGCCGAATTCAGTCGTCATGTTTGCAATGGCGAACCTAGCATCCATGGATAGCTCCTTCAAACTCGGACCGCCGTATTCAACCGCGCGTTGGAAGGCTATCGTGTTTCGTTTGAAAAGGCCAAGTATGTGAAGAATCACATCCTTGCCACCCACCCCAAAAGGCAATTCACCGATGAAATTGATACGGCAGATTTCCGGCACACGAAACCACGTCTCTCCCGTTACCATCGGCATGACGACATCTGCAGCTCCGAGGCCAACAGCCAGTCCTCCCACGCAACCAGCAGAGCAGGAATGAGAGTCGCAGCCCACAATAATCTGACCAGGCAGTGCTCGGTCACGGGTAAAGTCAGTATGAAGAATACTTGTATTGGCAGGGAGAAAGTTGACGAGCTTGGCTTCACGTTGGAAGCTTACTGCTTTCTCGATCAAGCATCGCTGTCGGGGTCGATGATTCGTGCGTGGGTCAACAGTATGATCGATCGCGAGCCACATACGGTCATTGCGATGCAAACGCGGTCTTCCCATTTGCTCATATGTCTTGTCCATTCCTGCCCAGAGAATCTCGGAAGTCAACGTCCAGTCAACTTTCACACAGATGATCTCGCCGGGTTGGACCTCTGGTTTGCTTAGTCCAACAGCGGCATGGGTCAGGATCTTTTCAATTATACCCATTGGACGCCTTTGGTGCATTGGACGAGGGGATGGCGAGGTTGTCGGTACTTCCTGAGAACCAGCATGTGAGCCCGCAGCAGCCTCCAAGTAATAGTCCAAATGCGTTATAAATTCGCCCATGAATTCCTTCGAAGAGGCAGTACCACCAGTACTGGGCGTCCGGACATTGGAACCGATGAGTTCAATTGGATCCAATGTGCGCCGAATTGACCTAAGGATTGCCACAGACTCCGCAGTTAGACCAAACGACAGGTCAAGCATCAGGCTTATGACCTGTAAAATTGGAACTGGATCCGAAGCTGCCTCATTCGCACTAGTTCTACCCGGTCTCAAGATCACAGAGTGCGTTCTGTCGGTCTGGTTTGATAATTCCACAATGGTCGCTGACGCCAGCAGGTGCTGTGAGCCTTGGATGAGCTTCCCTGCCTTTTCTGACACCATGCTCCCATTAGGACTAGTTGTCAAGATGATGCCGTTTAATCTGGTTGGGTGTGAATCTAGGGCTGTTTCTGCCGTGTTTATCGGCACATGGTGGAGCGCGACACGTGGAAATTGTTTGCTGAACACTTCAGTAACAACAGAATTCCAAAGTGGAAAAGACTCAATGTTGTGCACAGGCTTTGGTGGAGAAAATTGCAATGCGTAGGCCCCTGCCCAACGCGCCAGCCGTTCGATGGTCTCACGGGAAGCCTCATTTCCAGTATTGGTAGCGTCACTGACCAAGGTGATAGCTAGACCTTGGACACCGTTTCTCGGCAATCCCGTTGAAACAAGTCCAATGCTTGGAAAGAAGAAAGGTTGGATGTTTGCAAAAGCACCGACCTCTTCAAGGGAGTCCAAGGTTCCTCTGACAAGCTCCTCTCCCGCCCCGCACACCACAACGGCATCTGACTCTAGACATGCCTCCAGCGCGGAAAGGCTCAGTGGTTGGTGGTTGCCAGCCTGAGTGACTTTGCCAGATGGAGTTTCCGTAATGTCGAATTTAACACCTGGTCTCGACGCCTCGATGAAACCTAGCACCTCCCTGGCGAGGGCTGCCATTTGGATGTTGGGTTCATCACCCGAGACAAGAGCGAGTCTGTTTTTCTGGTTTGACAAAATTTGTGTAGGAGACATAACGGCAATATAATCAGTGTAGGCAAGAATGCAATCTACTCTCTGAGGTTGGGGAAATGCCAGTATATATACCCAACGAATCCGATGTCGGGCACTTCGATTGTTTTTTATTACATTTCCTATCGATTTTATTTGTTTGTTTTTTCCTGCAAATTCCACCCCGCTCACCATAAACTTTTGTACTAGTTATTGGCCAAAAGGCACAAGTTCGAGTGGATGTTGTCACGTCCTAATTTTGTAACACGGCGAATACAGGGATTTCACGCATTTTTAGATATGTAATTTGAATTTAAGTGTGGCAACCAAAACGAGAAGCTCTGGCAAGGTTCCTGGCGGCAATTTCTTTAGTTAACATGAATGATTGGCAGAAGTCTCAAGAATTGTCGGTTGGAGGGCAGCTCCTCTTGCAGATCCTGTTTTTTGTTAGCACCTAACTTTGGCAGTCTAATCGATCATGAACTTACCAGAGCGGAGGAGAGACACGCCATAGCAATAGCAACATCTCCACGTTGAGCAGCCCTAGCACGCCACACATTCCGGCACTTGACTAGTGCAATAACCAGAGCCTCCCCAAGGCTACCCTGAATACTACGAGGTACAACTTCAAACTCCAAATTCAGCCCTGCCAAAGACGAAAATGCAAAGGAGACCGCATCCGCTGCATTTTCACCCGCGGCCACGACTTCCCGTCGGTGACCCTTGACCAAGACAATGGCGCGCATGATGACACGGCCTGTACCATCCAGCTTGGGTGATACATCACACTCAATAATCCGAGAATCTGCTTCCAAGATGGAATAGTGTCGAAGGAACGATTGTGTGATTTCAGCCTCCGTAAGCCATCGCCCCTTCATCTCAGACTCAGATTTGATGATTTTCGAAAACGCTTGTTGGAACTCCTTGGGTAACTCCAGGTTCAAGGTTCGCTGTAGCACCCATGCCACGCCTCCTTTACCACTCTGCGAATTAATCCGAATCACGGCCTCATAAGTAGCTCCAATATCCTCCGGGTCTATAGGAAGGTAAGGGACTTTCCAGATACTGCGACCATCCACTGATGCAGCGTCCCGCCACTTTTTGAACCCTTTATTGATGGCGTCTTGATGTGACCCGCTATAAGCCGTGAATACAGATTCGCCGGCATAAGGGGCGCGAACGGCAACAGGAATTTGAGTGATCTTTTCAACCGTTTCCCGAATTCCAGGCAGATCAGAGAAGTCGAGCCCTGGGTCAACTCCTTGGCTGTATAGATTGAGTGCAAGGGTGACGAGATCAACATTACCGGTGCGCTCGCCGTTACCGAAAAGGCAGCCTTCGACACGCGTGGCACCAGCAAGCTGACCAAGTTCTGTCGCCGCAACGGCGCAGCCTCGGTCGTTGTGCGGGTGTAGAGATACCACGACATCGTTGCCCGTGAATGCACGTGCGAAAATTTCCACCTGGTCTGCATATGTGTTGGGTGTGCAGCGCTCCACAGTGGCAGGAAGATTGAGGATTATTGGGACCTCTTCAGATGGGCCCCATGCCTCTTTGACAGCTTTGCAAACGGCAATCGCATAAGAACTCTCTGTGTCAGAGAATGCCTCAGGGCTAAACATCAAGTTCCAGGTGGTCCCTTGCTGAGTAGGATCATCTTTAGTGATTGACCTGGTGTACTCGACACATTCAACTGCAGTGCGCAACACAGCCTCTTGTGTTGACTCAAACATAGTTTGGATGAAGCTGTCACTAGTGGCGATGTAAAGACTAATGATGGCCTTCTTTGCACCGGTGACACTGTCAACTGTGCGCCGAATAAGCTCCTTTCGACATGGCGAAAGAACCTGAAGCCACACATCTGAAGGTGCGGAGGCAACGACACTACGAGTGAAATTGAACTCTGTGTCTGATGCACTGGGAAATGAGATGTCGATCTCAGTGAAACCAACCCGTAGGAGCATTTTGAAATACTCCCACTTTTGTTCTACATTCTTAGGAATATGTTAGTGTGTTGAAAACCCGAAGAACAAAGATTCACATACCATTGGGCATGCAAGAGCTTGATTCCCATCACGGAGGTCTGTAGCCAACCAGCGCGGTTTCTTAGTGATCCGCTTGGAGGGCCATGTCCTATCCGGGAGGTCTGGAGGAACAAAAGCATCATATTTATCGGAGGGATTGCGAAGCCTAGATCTGGTCAATTCAATTCATCAACAACTTTCTAGTCCCCGAACATACATAGGCATGGTGAACAGCAATAACAGAACTTGGCCTTTCTAACATCCTTCTCGCAGCGTACATATCCTCATTTAAAGCATCCTTCTACTGACTTTACCCCTCATGTCAAATGCCAACAAAGACTTCGCAGTAATCTTCCCAATCATCACATGTACATCTTAGTCTTGCGCAATACGTAAAGTCAGTACTCCTTCAGCCGTGAATTGCCAAGATGAGACTTCATTCCTTGAACTAGCCCTGCCGTTTCCGATATCGCTGTCGGGGAGGCAGTGTTAGTTCCCCCGTAGGCTATACGAATTGTGAAATTGTGATAATCTCATGTTAGTTGCTATCGCCTTAGTAGGTTCCGTGGGGGCTACATCTGAAGATTTGAGCTAGGAGTAAGCAGGCAGCCCCATTGGTCAATAGCCTTTGCCACTTATGGTAATATACATGGAACTCACTGTTCTAGGCCCACGTTAGAGTATTGCAACATTGATCAGCCTTAGCGTAGCCCATTGTCCGCCAAGCCTATCTTATGCCAAGCCATATCAAACAGGGCAGGTGTAAGCAGCACAAGTCCTCTCGGGACATAGCCACCACTAGGCATGCAGGGGTAGCTCCAGCATGCATATCTCTCCACGAATAAAGGACTTCAGTAGTGGCCAGATAATGTAATTTTGTCTCGAGCTGAGCTGGGCGTAAGCCCTAATATTGCGGATCGTCTATTTTGTCAGCTGTATGACAACAAGTTATCTAGGGAAAACCAGATCCACCAAGACATTGGATTATTGGCGAGTGCGCTATCGGCCTCATTTTATTTACGACTGCTGGCGGGGTAGACCGCGGGGTGGTCTGATTATCAGATGTAAACTTATAAGTCATTCTATGGTCCAGAAAGAGCCCACCGAAAAGTACAGTTCATTTGTTCAATCATTGTTACTATGTCGATTCCTGTTCTTGACGCATCCGCTCTCTCTGAAGGGACTGCTGAGCAGCGGGAAGAATTTGCCACCAAGCTCCTGGACAGTCTCAAAACTTATGGCTTTGCAAAGCTTGTCAATCACACGGTTCCCGTTCCTCTTGTCAAGGAGACTTTCGATCAGGTAACATGCCCACACTCTCTCATTAAAAAGAAAGAAGACTGACACCCGCAATCACTAGATTAAATCCTTCTTCAAACTCCCATACGCAGTCAAGCGCCCTTTGAAGAATGATCCCAAAAACGGACAGCAGCGAGGATGGAGCGTTCCAGGAGAGGAAAAAACATGGTGGCTTGAGAGCAACAATGGGGAGATAAAGGAGCCTAACTTTGGCGACAACAAGGTACGCACTAGATCAGAGAAAAAAGCTTTGTAGTTCTAACAGTTATTCTAGGAGAGCTTCGACTGCGGACACCCTGATGACAAGCAATTTCCCAACGTCTGGCCACCTGAGTCTGACCTACCTGGGTACCAGGACACCATGGATCGATTTTTCTTTTCATGCGGAGACCTCACCCTAGAGCTTCTGCAAGCCATGGCGGAGGGACTATGTCTCGACCCGACTGTGTTCACCTCCCGATGCACCAATGAGGCCAGCACAATCCGCATCAACCATTTCCCGCCGATTGAGCGCAAAACATTGGATGATGGCAAAATCAGCCGCATTTGGCCCCACAAGGACTTTGGAATTATCTCCCTCGTGTTCCCAGACGTGACTCCCGGACTGGAGTATGAGGATCGGAGTAACCCCGGCACTTTCATTCCTATGCCGTACGGCTCAGACAAGGAAGTAGTTGTTATTGTTTCTGAGACCATGCAGCGCTGGACAAATGGCCAGATTGGAGGTGGTCTCCACCGTGTGACCCGTCCGCGGGAGTGTGATGAGGAGACTGTTCCCGAGCGGTGGAGTCTGGTTTACTTTAACAAAGCCGATCGGCATGTGAATGTGGGGCCTTTGAAGGAATTCCTTCAAGATCAGAAGCCGATGTATGAGGACTTGACAGCTTTGGAGTATCAGACTCTGAGAAACGCTGCTCACTACCCTGGTTAGTTGATAGTTGACAAATGGAATCGTCTACATAACTACAAATTCGACTGCATAAGTAAAACCCGAAGCATAACGTTGTATTTAGCTGAGGTCGACCAGGGTAAGAGCCACGTGTTTCTAAAGCTCATACGGTCCTGTTGGAGGTCAAATATACCGAGACATGCAGATGCATGGGACTTTTGTAAGATACAACGTTAAAATAAAATCCCAAGTCTTACTGGGCCCAGGGGCCCGGGACCTCACATCCTGCTTATATAATACACTGTCAAAACCGATGGAATCTAATACTAATGGTGTAAATCCTGACTCTCACAGTTCCCACTCGGTGCATCGTCTCAAGGGGATGCTGGGTTTGCGTACTGTTTTAGCGTTGGATACTATTAGACCCAAGTAGGTAGGTACAATTTGTATAATTCTCCATTCTAACCTTGGAAGCTGAGGGCTACGGGGGAGAAACATCCGTCCAATTACAGGGCGAGCCGCATTCGGAGTGATTCTCATTCGGAGCGGCCCGTAGGCCCACTTAGGTTTAGCGTTTATGCAGGACCCACTTAGAGTAAACATGAAACCACCCGGGCACGAATAGTCTTCTATTGATAGGTCTAATCTGAGTTCTTCACATTGGGTCCGTTCACCAAGACACTCCACTCATGCTCATCTTCACCATATTGCCGAGCTTCAATCCATCCCCTCATCTTGGCCGCCACTTCCCACTGTGCTGACACCCCACACATGATCGTCCGTCCATTCCACCGAATTGATTTAACCGAGCTGACAACAGCCGCAGTGCCAGTGCCAAACACTTCCTCCAAATTTCCATCAGCACTAGCAGCCTCCAGCTCACGCATAGAGATACTCCTCTCCTGAACCGTCCACCCATTCACCTCCAATCTCTCCCGAGCCAATTGCAGTACACAATCACGATTGACACCGGGTAAAATCGTGCCATCCAGCGGCGGTGTTACGAGCTCACGACTCCCATCCGGTCGCCCGAGCACGATAAACAAATTCATTGTTCCAGCCTCTGTTAGCAAATCGTCTTCCCCGAAGAGCCAGAGGACCTGATCAGAGCCCCGTTGTCGGACCCCCGCTTCCGCCACCATGCAGGGGGCATAGTTGGCTCCGACTTTGTGGCTTCCGCTCCCTCCAGGCCACGCACGCACCCACTGCGAGCTGCTAGCTGCCTCTAGTGTGATCGCTCCGAGTCCGTTTTGGAAGTACGAACCGACGGGTGATGCGACCACGTATAGAAGAGCCGAGGTCGGCGCGGATACGCTCAGTCCGGGATTTGTGCCAATTAAGACTGGCCGAAGGTAGAGTGAGTACCCTCGAGTGCTGATAGCGGTAACGGTCAGCATTCAAATTTCGCCACTGCCCAGGTCTTGGGTTACTTACGCTGGGATGTGCCGAGACTCTATCGCCACAAATTCCTTTAGAAGATTCAGAAAGGCCGTGGCATCGAAATTTGGGAGTGAGACTCGAGCAGCGGACTGATTCAGACGTGCAATGTTGACTTCTGGTCTGAATAGTCGTACTCGGCCCTGCGCATCCTTGTATGCCTTCATGCCTTCAAAACATTCAAAGGCGTAGTTGAAGACTCCGGCGGTAGGATCAATGCTCAGATTTCCATAGGGAACTATGCGAGGCGTGTGCCAGCCTTCAGACGCGGTCCATTGTATCTGAAGCATGTGGTCTTTGACGATGTTCAGCATTTTTCTGTTATCCTCACTGTTAGAAACATACCAGTGACAGTCTTTCCAAACTGTATCTTGTCGGGATCTGGGACTACAGCAGGCTGTTCATTTTGGAAAATGCGTAGCTTAGTGGCGTCTAAAACAGCTGCCATTATGAAAATCTGTGCAATGACGATACAATTACCACAACTTCAATATCTACATTGCAGAGTAGATACAATGATATATATTGTATAGTTTCCAGGAGTGGCAGGCCCTATTTCGGAAACGGATACAAGTCTTGGCGGTACTTTTGAACCTCCACAGCCTCCGGGGCTGATTCCTGCACTCCGAGCCGCGAGTTTCCTGCCCCCACACGTATATTTGACAGCTGATTCAGCGCTAAACTTAATTAATCCTAGAGTTAATTTATGATCGGGGTTGCCGAAGCACGTCATCTCAAAATATGGAGACAACAAGATTGTATACGTGGGTTGAAGTGATTGCTCACATAAAGAACAAATACTAACCGATATATTCAGCCTGGGCAGTGTAACGGAAGGAATGCCGCTTAAGGTTCGGCCGACCATCGGCGGGTCATCCCACACCGTTGAGAGATTTCAAATGTGTAAGCCGATTTAATGGCTTATATCATAGGGAGGATTTCATGGTAAATTTTCAGCCTTCCCCATGAACTCAAACTACTGTGTGTACTCAAATTTTTCACATAGCCCCTTGGACAATTTTCGGAACGTCGTCCGATGAGGTTAGTTCTACAACGTACGATCCATGGATCTGAGGGCACCTAGGCAGAGGTGGAAGCTTGGAAGATTCGGAAATTTCCTTAATGGGATTAGGTCGGCATTCTAAGTGGAGCTTGCCGAGAATCTATCACAGAATGCCGATGAATAATAGAGAAGTATATCTACTAGCGTCATCGTTAGGCCCCCTCCGATGAGGGATTCCCTACGCTCACTGGTTACTACTGGACATCCTAGTTGACTGGCCAATTATTGACAAGTGATTGGCCCAATGACATGATACGTTCCATTTTGGTACGCCCTGCGCTTGACTTCCCCGCACGGTCTTTATTTGGATCTGAATTGACATCGCGTATAAAAGTTTCTACTTTCTATAATTGACATCATTCCCATTTCTTAGACATCTTTCTTTTTTTCTTGTCGGTTCTACTTCGTGGACTGGTTTTGACAATGGAGGAAGTGTCACGCTCACACATGGCAACAAACGACACAGAAAAGGGGGTCCAGACACCGCCAGGTGAGACAAATTACGGTACTCACCTATCGAATATCCAAGATGACGCACCACTCCCACCGATGGATGGCGGAATGGACGCATGGCTGTTCCTAGCCGCATGTTTCGCCATGGAGGCTCTCGTCTGGGGATTTGCATTCACATACGGAGTGTTCCAAGCATACTACAGTGATATACCCCAATTCAAAGATTCCGGGAATATCGCCGTCGTGGGAACTTGCGCTATGGTAAGAATATACATGCTTATGGTTCCCCATCAATATAAGCTAACATATCCAGGGAATCATGTATCTCGACATCCCCCTCGTCTTCGCCGCCTACAGACAATGGCCTAGATATCAACGTCTCGGCTGTGGTATCGGTGTGTTAATGATGTGTGCTGCTCTCGGCCTCAGTTCCCTAGCCACAAACACCAACCACCTCATCATAACACAAGGCATCTTCTATGCCATCGGAGGCAGCATCGCCTACGCCCCTTGTATTCTGCTGATGGAAGAGTGGTTCGACCGACGAAAAGGCCTCGCCTTCGGCGTTATGTGGGCCGGCACTGGTCTCGGCGGCGCTGTCCTACCCATCGTTATCGAACAGTTGCTCGGCAAGTACGGGTACCGTATTACACTGCGTGGCTTCGCAGTTGTGTTGTTCGTCCTAACCGGACCGCTGGTCTACTTCGTGAAGCCGCGCGTGCCGATTCCCGCAAGTCGACCCAGTCCACCTGCCCCCAGCTTCCGGTTCTTATTTACATCCACTTTTGCCCTCTTTCAGGTCTGCAATACCATCGAGGCTCTTGGTTTCTTCTTGCCGTCGCTTTACCTCCCAACATACGCTGGAATGCTCGGAGCTTCGACGTCCCTCCAGGCTCTGACTGTTATCCTCTTCAACTCAGCATCGGTCGCCGGCTGCGTGATTATGGGCGCTATCATCGACAAGTTTGACGTCACCATTTGTATCCTAGTCAACACTATCGCATCCACTCTTGCCGTCTTCCTCATCTGGGGATTCTCGAAGTCCCTAGCTCCACTCTACGTCTTCTCTATTTTATACGGGCTTTCTGCAGGCTCATACACTAGTACCTGGCCCGGTATTATGCGTGAGGTGGTTAACAAAAAGCCATCGGCCGAATCGAGCATGGTCTTTGCGTCTCTTGCAGCTGGAAGGGGTATTGGGAACTTGGTCTCCGGTCCCCTTAGTGAAGCACTTGTTAAGGGCATGCCGTGGGAGGGAAATGTTGGATGGGGATATGGTAGTGGATATGGATCATTGATTGTTTTCACGGGTGTCACGGGTGTTGTGGGTGGTGGAAGCTACCTTGCAAGGTCCATGAAGTGGTTATAAGGGCAAAGCTTGCTATAAATGGAACATCACCTTGCACTAGATAACGATACAGTGGGTGGAAGATGATTAGATATTATTTTGTTATGGCTTTTCTGCACTATTCCAAATATATACAGCTTGGTTCCAAAATGGATTGCCTCTACACTCACAATTGCTTTGCAACAAGAGAAACTAATCGACCTGGTTACAGTATTCATCATATACCATTACTTTTGCGGCATTACTCTCTAGTACACTTGAGCCAGCCAGTTATCCATGCGCATTTAGGTATCAATTACTCCATATGCTCTTCGTTGTTTTGAGATGAAATTGTGCTTGCTCTCTGATATGTCGAGCAAAAATACCAGGCACTAAACAATATCGAACTTCCTGCCTCAAACCAACCTTGCAAATTCAAAAGCTTAGCTTCTGATTATTGCTTACAAGGATACGGGGCCGCACAAGCGGCCCGGTGATGTCTTTTCAGAGGTCTGCTCGGATATCATTCTGTGTAGATGTCAGGTTTATAGTCGAAGGTAAAAAGAGGCTTAATTTGTTATGCAGACGACTTTTCTAAATTTAATCTTCGATAATCAAAGATACAAAAACATACAACAGTGAGGATTCGCCAGTGGTCATCCACCCAACTACTAACTCACCAGCGTGTGGCTTATGTGCAGTCAATAGTTCGGTAGGTGTCGCCAGGGTGAGAAATAGGTAAGCGCCGCTTTACGGTCGCGCGACCGGGGGTAAGCAGGGTAAGTATACTATAGACTAAGTAAGTTAGTAAGAAGCGGGTAAGAATCACCCAAGAGAGTATAACGCCCGCACTAACCTCCTAAAGTAGCATAGGACCGTAATTTCGGGATCTCGAGGAGCAAGATATAGCGGACTCAAAGACGTACATACTAGGCCAAATCGGCAAACATTACGTCGTGAATGCCTGCCTCCCTGGAGGCCAGTACGGAACCATCCCTACTACCACGGTCGCAAACAACATGCTTCGCACCTTCTCCAAGTCACTTCGAATCGGACTGCTGGTCGGTATTGGGGGTGGAATCCCTTCAGCTGCTCATGATATCCGTCTCGGCGATGTCGTTATTAGCTGTCCCGAAGGCACTTGCGGTGGGGTGATGCAATATGATATAGGCAAGATTACCAGGTGATGAATTTGAACGAACTGGCTCGCTGAACAGTCCCCCGAGGGCACTTTTGACTGCAGTTGGCATGAGGAGAGCCGCCGGTTTGACAGATAATCCCCACTACCCATAATACCTCCAAAGCGTAATCGGAAGAACCGCTAGAACTCGGAAAAACTTTCGCTGGCCTTCTGCACTGTCCGATCGACCCTTCCAGGCGATTCATGATCATCCTGCTAGTGCGAGCAGCTGTTATGGATGTCTAGCGGAGTGGGAAGAGGCCAGAGGAGCTGAGTAGAACTCGGCTCTCAACTCTCATCATTTGATTTCTCACGGTCCATCATACATGCAGAGGCAGAATGTCTACCAGATAAATATATAGCAAAGTGTACACCACTCAAATGAATATCCATATCTAGGCAATCTCACATATCAAGGGGAACACGGAATGACTCCAGTCTCTCATCCAGCTCTAGACATTGATAACCAATATACATAGTTATATCAACCGACGCAGATACAGGTCCTCAAGTTCTGTTAGTCCAGACTTCATGCAAAGAGCGCTGACGAAACTTACAAACGCAACTTCCCTATGCATTGGCCGCTCGGGAATTTGTTTTGCTGGCACTATATCATACCGTCCATCAGCTCTGGGAACCAGGTTTGATTTTTGGGGGGATGGAATATAGTCAATACATGTTTGCGACACAAGCTCGTAATAGGACAGCCATAGTCTGCTTCCGCAGGAAGAGCCATGGCAAGCATGGCGAGCAAGACAAAGAAAGTAGCAAATTTAAGATGCATTGTTTTCCGAGTGGATGATTGACAGCGGGGCAGAAGATTATTAGTCTTAGCAGTTCTTACTTCATCAGAGGAAGGAGATACTTGTTCTCTATTTATCACTGAGATCGACCCTTGCTTTCATCACGAGGTAGTGCTTTTAGAAATCCAATTCGGAATCGATTGGCAATCAGGATTCTACAATGGAAATCTGTTTGTCCCGTCCCCCCGAGTTCGTACACTTCAGCCAGCCACAACTTCCACGGTAGAGAGCAAGCGAGACACCATTGGCGTAAAAACATGCCTATCGCTGCTTAAGGAAGGTTACATGCATAATGTGGGGGCAACCTCTCACAAGAATGCAAGAGAACCATTTCACATAAAGAGGGGAACTCAGCTGGCAATTGCCACTTTCCTGACTGCCTTGCATTCAGAGTATGTGGCGTGATCTCAACGCTCTGGGTCGACTCTTTAAGGGATAAAACCGAAAGCTCGCCAGATAAGGTATAAGTAGGGACACAGCTCACTGCTTCATCCAAGCTTCAGACCTCATGAATCTGCTCTCTCTTATCATACACTTGCCCTGACAGTAACTTGACCACCGTTTCCCCCCCATTTTCCAAGATGCCAACCCCGCCCATGGCTCCTGACCTTTTTTCTCAGCTGTACTGCGAGGATAATGGCGACATTGGAGAAAAACCATCCAATGTTCATAGTGCACACACTGAGCAATCTATTTTCAGTGTAATAACACCACCAAACACTATCACTTTCTGGTCAAACTACGCTATGAAGGCTACTGTTGGTGACGGAAGCATGAAAGTAGGTGTGCCAAATGGTAATAGCTCAACACTTCGACTTTCGCTTGGACAGAAATGCGACAGTGCCTCCATCTGGACTGCTAACGACTCTTCCTTCAATGGAATCAAAATTGTGTCCGGAAATCAAACACTAAAAGCTGGTCCATGCACTGGAACCGAGCATCCTCTTAACATGGGAAGCGGACTCCTTGTTGGGATAAAAGCTTCTGCCAGTTCAGAGGGTAATCCAACGAAAATCTACTCAATCAATCTCATGTTTTTGAAACCGGTCAAGTCTCTCGTCTCGAAAGTAACGAAGATCGATCTGCCACATGGGCGACAAGGAATTTACCCCGTTACGGTGGATTACTACAACTTCACCAACAATAATCGCGGCAAGTCGGAGGAAACTTGGACATGGTCAAACAGTATCTCAAAGCACACGACCACTTCGTGGCATCAGAATGCGTCAGTGACATTCGGTGCTTCGATGTCGGTCAGTGCTGGAGTGCCAGGGATTATAGGCGTTTCGGACTCGGCCCAGTGGTCTATCACTGCTGGAATATCCCACGATCAATCGGAGAGTGTGGACAAAACTCTCCAGTGGAATGTTAACGGTACTCTGAAATATGGGGAAACGGTCCACTGCGTGGCTCTGAGCCAGGAGGGAAAGGTGGATGTTGATTACGAGTCCGAAGTCACGGTCACTCTTCAGTCTGGCCAAACCTTTACGTTCGAGGAGACCGGTCGATTCAAGCGGGTGGACTATTCCAGTGTCGACGTCCAGACAAAGTGATTGATTGAGATTGGGATTTTTTGAAATGCACGCAAAATCTTATTGGCTAAATCAACTTTCTCTGGATTGTTTTATCTATATTCATGTTACATGTTTGGGGGTACTGTGGTTAGGGCATCCTCAAATGTAGCTGAGTACTTTAAACTTATCCAGGCCCTTATGCAGAATCAGTGCTTCCAACGGGCAAATTGTGACCGGTGTTTCAGCCAGCCACAGCCAGCCAGGAATGTCTACATACATGTTCAGATCTGACATCATACATATGTAGTATGACGGTGAACGTGATAATAAGCCAATAAGAATATTATGATGGTAATGTGGATGCCAGTTCAGCCAGCCCAGCTACATAGTTGCAAACATCGATGGCCTTGTGCAGAGGACGCTTCCCGGGTCGGAGACCGTCGGACCAACCGCCCTGCAGGTCAGATGTATTTGATGCGTTACTGCCCGACCATTTTAAACATGCAAGTATCTGGATACTAGTGCTAGTGAGTGGAGAATATGTAGGTGAGGGAGAGCTCGGGCCATCTTTCACAATGCCGAAGAGGCTGATCAATGAAGTCCTCGAAGACAGCAGCATCCATGGATCCTTGAAACACACAAGAGAGCACAATTCCATCCTAGGAATATACGGGTAGTATCTGGTAACGCTGATCGCGATAGAAGTTGGCTACTTGCAATGGAGCTACGCTTATCGCATCCCGACTGAAAACCAGATAGGCTATGTAGGTAGAAGTCTCTTGGGTCGGCATTCTGCTCCTTTGCTCTCTGTCGAGCCACCTTCTTCGACTAACCGACCGAAGCCTGAGCCCGCTTGAGGCTCGAATTTGTCACCTGGACAAGGAACTTGTTCCATAAGAATATTGCCATCTTATCTATATACAGCCCGGGTTTTCGAGTAGGTGGTCACACAAAGCCTGTAGCATCGGAGTAGTTACGCTTCGTTGTCGACCGACGAGGATTGGGGGTGCTCTGACATTTCCGAATCAGCGAAGGTTGTTGCTGATGTTAATAACTGAGCGCTTGCTACATTCAGCAGCTTTGGCCATTTATGAGGTAGTTAGTGTTTTGCTCAATATTATATCTTGGATCTCAAGCTTTGAGAGGGGGAGTCTAGGCGCTATGTCGTCCAAAGACAGCGTAAGGACTAGGATGTTGGGGGGGTGGGATTTGGCGGAAGAAATGGGCGGGCGACCACGAAATGTGAAGGGAAACCGATCTATTTGCTCACCCTTGCTCACCCCTCTGCTTAGGGAGCAGGTGAAATTATTTTGGCTGGAAAGTCTGGGGGATGCTAGGTATTAGGAAATGCACGTGACCTGACGATCTCGCAGTTCCTGGGAGCTTGGGGGGCATCTCAAAAAAAAAAATGGTTGCTAGGCAGAAAAGCCATACGTGGGTTTCGCATCGCATCAACAAAATGGAATCCTGTATATCGAGGTTTGCTTGAATCAACGGCAGCAATAGAATCTCGAAGTGATAACGTCAAAGCGTGCTTTTCGCTTAGATGATTATCGCGTGTTGCGCTTGATTAGAGTGTTCTGGCTCGGGCCGATCTAGTTCCTGGGAAGGTGCTGATCCTACCCCACAAGACCAACACTGCTCGATGTGGGTGGCCCCCTGACCGAGTTTTCAGTCTTAGCGCCGCGGAGCCGAGTCACCTGATAACGTGCCCCTCCCACAGCTGAGACCTAGAGCTAGTAATGAACCTACAAACAGGCACGTATGTACGATCATGGCGTCGAAAAGCCACTCTAATGTCAACTATGGAGCCTAGGTGGAAACTAATTATAGCGAATTCAAAGCACACTTCTACCTGCCTCCGGGTACAGTAGATTTCGAAAACGGCTTCCCCTTAGAACACTCACGGCTTGTTTCTCGGCCCGTACCCGAAACTACACTAGCTCGAGTTAGGACTAGTGGTAATCTAACATGTATTGTGAGCCAAGCATGGTCAATACCAAATCCACACTCGAATTAGTGTGGTTTCGGGTACGGGCCGAGAACCAAGCCATGTGCGACACATTCCATCAATTCCCACAAGTTAGGTACACGAGATCTGTTAACAATTTTACAGAGTTGAAATGAGTTAAATATATTGTGAGTGTCCCACGGTGTACGATTTTTTCTTGCATTGAGACCTAGGTCCGCTATAGCATACAATCAGCCAAACTTGAATCTAGTTTGCCTAGGTGAAGTTATAGAGCGTCCAAATTCAATGGTGACCGCCCGTGATACCTACACCCCTAGGTGTTTATCATCTAATTTGTTAAAATCTTCAGGATATTGTGCTATTAGTATAGATATACTTAATCGAACAGTTTTGTGAAGAAAAGTACGAAGGAATTACTATTAAAGAGTCTCAAGTACTTTTAGATACATATAGGACATTCGACAGGTCAGATCCGATGCAACGTGAACTTCTGCTGCTGACACTTATCCTTCAGTCCAACCTCAGCGAGTTCAATCCAGCTAGTCGAGCTGTCACTGTCTTTGCCCTTATTGTTGATCCTGACAGTCCACACCGACTGGAACTTCTGGCCTTTCTCTAGGATAAGATTCTTGAGACTGGTGGTGAATTCATGTGGGGGGCCAGCGACCTTGAGGTCGTACTGGTAGTAGTTGGATGTATTCCCCAACTTGGCTGGCTCTGGCAATTGTGCGCCAGAAAGTTCATGGGTGGTGACATAGGTGTACCCATTCTGGTCCTTGTTTGGATCTTGATCTTCAACTCGCTGTATGTACGGCTTGGTAGTTCCGAACAGGCAGACCTCATCGCTGCCAGTGAATAGCGTGATTCTAGTATGGGACAGGGTCACCTTGTTCGGGGTATTGTTCACACCGGTTATGGTAGTGGCTGTATTCTCGCCTGCATGCACATTTGTCTCGGAAAAACTGTAGGTGAGCTGGGGTTCAGGGGATAGATCAAAGGTCGCAATCAGGTTGTGTGCCTTCTCTCTAATGAAATCAGCGTTAGGGTCTGGCGGTTCTTGTCGGGTAGAATAGAAGTTGACAAAAAGCTGCACAATCATCAAAATCATTCCGATGACTGCCAGGACGGCCCCGAGAACCGGGAAAGCCACACTCATAGCTCCGGTAATCGCAAACAACCCGATGTCTGCTGTAGTAGTGACTATGTTGAGCACCACGATAAGTCCTTGGACAACAACATTTAGTACGCCCAGGACCTTTCCAGTATCTGTCAGAGAATTCCATTCATGGGCCAGGGAGAAAGACATTGATACAACAAGACCAATGCCAAGGATAGTATTAAGAATCCGAAGCATCTTTCCTTCGACGTTCAGCTTCTCGGCTACCTCTTCATGTCCTGGTGGAACTTCTTTCGCGGGACTCGAAATCTCTTCGTTCCACGTTTCCCTAATCTCGCCTTCTGTTGGGACTCCAGATTCCCCTTGAAGTTTTTCTCCGATCACAACACGGTAGTCCAACTTCTCGCTAACACTTTCTTCAGCTATAGTCCCCATCTTTTTGCCCTTCAGGTCGATAGTCTCTGATATCCTGTCGTCTAGGAGTTGCGTGTTGACATCATCTATAGCAGTGGACGTGGGTTTGGACTTGAATGACTTGAACGCATCGAACGCATGATCAATGGCGTCAATCACCATGCGAATTGTTTCGAGAATTACTGTGGCTCGTGCCGCATCAGACATGGGGGGTAGGATTATCCCAAATAGAAGTAGTGATAATCCAAGACGAAATGACTTGCTTGCAATATTCTCGAACACCACATGTTTTGCCTTGCACCATGTAGCATATGCAATGTCTCTGGTTTCCTTCTGAGATTTCCAGGTGTTCTGCGCGTTGTTTCCAGTTATAGCACCCGGTTGCAATGGCGACCCACTTGTACTTTTCAATCAAGGCATTGTCGCGCAATGCCGGCCGTGTGGATTTAGAATGGGTATCTGAGCACTGAAATAGCGAATCAAGAATACTAGCTGTAAAGAACAAACGTGACGCAGAATTTGGCCGCAGGGAGGAAGCCGCTTCCCAGCTATTCCTGATGCGCGATTGGGTCTGGCTAAAATGAGTAGCTAGCTGTGCATTGCGGCTCAATAGTGTTAAGGCAGCAATTCCCAAAGAGTAGCAAGGAGCCATGCACCACTTTGTAAGAAGTTTTGACATTGGGTCATCGAAGATATCAATATATAAATCCAATTTCTGAGCGCGTGTTTTGGAAGTCATCATGTGGCAGGCTAGGACAGACTCGTGGCGCGATAAGTTACTCGTTGTAGCGGGCAAGAGAGAATCGTTGATGGCATCAAGGACGGGGTCGGCAGAATGATTCTTAACCAAGGAACCAGATGCAAACTTTGTATAAGAAGGCTTCTTGCTCGCACGCCATGCAACTGTGCAGTCCGTGCCTCGTAGCTTGCACATCGAACATGGTGATGAAGAAACATTGTTCACGTGGTTGGCATTGGGGGCCAAATCGCAGGCCCTTTTCGCCGAACAGCAGGGATCACACGAGTGGTTTTATCTTCGAAGTCTTTTTGGTCTCCGGTTACTCGCAGGTATTTGGCTCTGTAGAGGTGAAGGGAGTTTTCCGTGGGTTTGTTGGTCGATTTCAGCGCAAGGGGATCTGAGTATTTCGGCAACCTGGGAAAGACCAGAATGATCTGGTGGATCCAAGTCTCCACTGTTAAACTGTTGCGGCTCTGCATTTTCAGATAAGTGGCGTGAGTAGTTCGATGCCAGACCCATGTCAGAAGTAGAGGACGGGGCAAACATTCCAGAGTATCCAATGGGTTCAAAAGGATAAGGAAACGCGGCGTGACTCTGGAGCGCTGACGCGCCTAGGGTGTGATTGCAGTCACTATCTTCAGCACCAATTACGTTGGAATCATAAGGATAACCGTATAGGTTGGCAAACATCATACTTCCGGTCTCCATATAGACGGTATTCCGATTCGCGGGAATAATAAAGATCATAAAAAGTGCACTCAATGCACTCAACTGGATCAAGAAAACACACTGAAGACAATGGACGCATTCCTCCGTCTATGTGAAGACCATGAAAAGGAATTTGGTAGTGGGATTGCCCACCTGGGCCAAGAGATATTGCGGACCCGCGGGATCCGCGGGCCCCGTGTTAAACCTCCAGGGGTGCCATCGACGCTTGCTGTAGTACTAGAATATCCAGGTCCAGGGCATTGTGAGTTTAACTTACCAAATGCCTTTCGAAGTCGGAATTGGTTAATGTGGAAATGAATAATGAAGGACCTTAAATTGAGGAGGCATTCGAGCGGATATTTGCCTCTCAGATTTACATTTCAGATTCTAGTAAGAGAACATAACTTCCGAACGGGCTAAACAATTTTGAAGATTGGTTACTTAGAGCTCCGGCCGTCTTTTGGCCAATTTAATAGAGACATCACAAGCGGCCTGTGCGCCGCTTGACAGAGCGCCCTCAATAGAGCCTGCTTCGCTTGCAGAAATGTCACTTCCTGCGAAATGAATGTTACCATGCGGTTGTCGAAGTACCACGGCACCGGGAATAAAGCAACCAGGGTGGCTCATCATCCAGCCTCCCTTGGAAAATTCATCACCGGCCCAACTATGGTACGCGATATCGACAACTTCAATACCTAGTATAAACTTCCGCAGCGCAGCTTGTACCCCAAAGCGATCTTCTCCACGAATAGCAGAATCATCGGAGCACATACAGAGAACGAGAGTATCCCCATCCAAGTACCTCTCAGTCCTGACGGCATTGAGCAGATATTTCCCAGCTGGTGCACAGATGGTAATGGGCTCGATCTCCCCCCGAACTCGGATCCAGAGCTTGCCAGCCAGCTTTGGGTCCTTTCTCGCAATCATGGATTGTGCCACATGGGGCAAGGCTGATGTAATGTGTATGTCGCCAATAGTGTTTATTGGAAGCGCAACGATTGTCGTACGGGCACGGAACTTTTGGGCATCTCAAGTTCCAATGGTAACCTGGGAACCTTCGTCGGAAATGGAGTCCACTGGCGTGAAAAGCGGCAGTTTGGCAGTCGTTCCATCCATCATGCCATTTACCAGTTTCTTTGTACCGCCCTGGATACTCCAAGTGCCGGCTGTCTCGAGGAAGGCACCGAAATTTCCAAAGTATGTAGCCACGGCATGGAGTAGTTGGGCAATTCCATGATCTTTGTAGGAATGCACCACACCGGATAATACCGCCTCCAACACATCCCGCTCGTATGAAGATAGATTCAATTAATTGATGCGGTCCTCAATTGACTCTTTCTCAATCTCCGTGTTGTCGAGTGCGGTAGGGTCGAACGGCATCGGGAATCGAGCACGGCTATCTGCGAATAGTTGTTCCCGAAGTGGAGTCACCCTGCCATAGAAGTCTTCGGAGGTACCAGAGTTTACGGCCCCATCGGCAAGCCAGTAACTCCTTCCTTCCTGCATCGGGGCGTTGACGGTAATTCCAAGACGCTGAAGCTCTCTCCAGATGTGCGGTTGTGTCCAGTGAACATAGGCCCCTCCAAGTTCCATTACTGTGCCGCAAGCATGATCCATATAGGTTCGTCCTCCAATCTGGTCACGGGCCTCTAACAAAACCACTTCATAGCCTTTCTCACTGAGGTCACGAGCTGCAATGATCCCGGCCATGCCAGCTCCGATTACAGCCACGTCAAATAGTTCGTTCATTCTGGCGAGAAACAGTTTCGCTGGTTCGTGAATAAAATCGAATTGTGAGACACTGTGTGCAAAGGAGTCTGCTGGGCTAAGTTAGAAGGCCTTTCGGTTCCTGACGGAAGAAGGAACTGCAATATGTACTCCAGGCAGGCCCCAGAATTGAAAGGGCCACGGATCCACTTGGCGAGCTAGGTGCAGAAAATGCCGCCCAATAATTCCCTCCAGAACGATTCGGTAGATGGGGAAGTGGAAGCCAGCGGAGTTGCGGTGATCCGGGGTGTCTGCAGCTATACATGGGACAATTGATATCCTTGCAGCCATGCGAGTATTGACTGCGCCTCGTCGGCTGTTTAGCGGCTCCGCGGCTCCAAGAATTCACCACTAAAGCTTATTGACTGACGCGGAGTAGCCCAGTAGGAGTGGCTTACCTTCCCTGAAGGGTCGTATATGAGATTGCATTGGCCCCTATGGATCTTGGTAGCATTCAGACAACAAAGCACACGTGAGCTAAGTCGATATAAACTCCGTCATACACGTATTTTTGTAGCCTAGTCAGACAATATTTATAATTGGAACATCCCTTATTGGCCAATTCAGTGGAATCCCCTTGCATATCCCTCCGTCATAATGGAGCTCGGGGCCCGCGGGACCCATCGAGCCGAGACACGGCAGGAGTATCCGTTAATGTTGTCGCGTCTCCATTCCCTCGGGTTGAATTCTTGACTTTTCGCTCGCAATTTAGAGCACAAAAGTCTGCAGAGAAAAGTTTGCCTACAGCCGCTATGTCGTCCCCAGATCTCAACAGCGACATTCACTTCATACAAACACCACCGGCCAAACCCTCAAAGTTCGAAACGCCTGAGGATTGTGGAATACCCCTCACAGATGTCAGTCCTCCAATTATTACTATGCGACCGATTGCTAACTGATCAACTCTATCAGTCTGCGGCCATTCACAATGCGCCTCTGCCAGTTGATGGTGCTGGTAACCAGGGATTCTCTAATTCCCTCCTAATCGGTTTCCTGATGGGCGTCCCGGCCGTCCTTGCTTATCTACTTGGCGGCGGTATGAAGGCAACTATATTCCTTGGTCTAATCACGACGGTGCCAATTCTGGTGGGGTACTGGACATGGACATCCTCCTGCAGTTCTCGCATGACCGACAAAGGCAAATTGCCGGGGCGACCGATAGAACAGTATTTAAAGTTCAAAAATGGGACGGATCATGCCAAATGGCAGGGCAAGAAACGTGTCCCTATGCAGACCTTCTGTGAAATGTATCTCGATGGTGTGGTCGACTTTAACGGAGATACTCTCGACATCTTGGAATACCGCCATGATTGGGCGCATTTCGGCTTCACTTGGGATCTGTTCAAGTACATTTTCCTGACCTTTGCTCGCGACGTGTTGCTTCACACCAAAGACCAAGACGATCAGCAGATCCGTCCGAACTACGACCGTGGTAACGACCATTATGCTTGGTTCCTTGGTCCCCGCATGATCTACACCTCCGGTATCATCTCCGACACGTCAAAAGAGGAAACGCTGGAGGAAATGCAGGATAACAAGATGGCGATCGTTTGTGAAAAGCTTGGTCTCAAGCAAGGCGAGACTATGTTAGATATTGGCTGTGGATGGGGGACTCTGGCGAAATTCGCAAGTCTCAACTATGGAGCGAAGGTGACCGGTCTCACCATTGCACGCCACCAGACAGCATGGGGTAACGATGCTCTCCAAAGGGCTGGGATTGCCGAAGCGCAAAGCCGTATTCTATGTATGGACTACCGCGACATTCCTCATGCCCAGTACGATAAAATCACGCAGCTCGAAATGGGCGAGCATGTCGGCATACGAAAGCTCACCGCCTTCTTCCGCCAATGTTATGATATGCTGAAAGACGACGGTGCCATGTATGTGCAGCTTTCCGGTCTTCGCCAAACATGGCAGTATGAGGATTTGATTTGGGGACTGTTTTTGAACAAGTACATCTTCCGTGGCGCGGATGCGTCTACTCCTCTTTGGTACTATACGATGTGCTTGGAACGGGCTGGATTTGAGATCAAAAGGTGAATCCTAAGAGAATTTCTCACACTGCCTTTTGACGGGACTAACTATGGTCCAAACATCAGTATCGATACCGTTGGGGTGCATTATTCTGGAACTCTCTGGAGATGGTACCGCAACTGGCTTGGAAATGCCGACACCATCAAGGCCAAGTATGGCCAACGGTGGTTTAGGGTGAGTGTCATCCTATGTGCTAAGCCTGCAAGGTTTTAACATCGAATAGATTTGGGAGCTCTTCCTCGCCTGGTCTGTCATCGCTTCTCGCCAAGGTAGTGCCACTTGTTATCAGATCCTCGTTGTGAAGAACTTGAACTCAACCCACCGCATCAACGGGGTTGCATCTCAGTTTGGGTTGTCGGCTGCTCTCGCTTCGAGCAAAAAGGCCGGTAAATCGAAGCTGGAGGTTGCGTGAGGGGTCGACAACTTGAGGATAGGCTTCATTGCCGGATGATAACCAGAGCTTTCGGAGTTAGCCGTGCCCGCGGATCCTGCGGGCACGGCTATCAACGTAGACATTCGGAGCCACAAAGTCTGGGATCTGCAAATGTATGTGCTAAATTAGTCACTGAAAATTCGGTCGCATAGAAGACATTCACATTTGTAGTTGAGGAGATATAGAATTGTCAGCCCAATCTAGACTTTCCATCCACATCATCCGCTTACCACCCTAGTGGAGACGGTGCGTGAACTAGCGATGTGAGAGCAGTGCAAACGACAAAACAAAAAAAGCAAAAAGTAAAAACATACAACAGTGAGGATTCGCTGGTGGTCACCCACCCAACTACTAACTCACCGGCGTGTGGCTTAAGTACGGCTGAGCGGACGGGAAGCCCTGTTTTCCACACCCTATGGTCGTATGTGCTTGATACTACTTTGCGGAGGATTATAGAATATACATGTATGAAAGTGCTTCGGTTATAGGGTGATGCGGGTAGGGTGAGAATCACCATGTGATGTAGCGTTGAGCAACTGTGGATTTCCCGTGCGTTTGGCATGGCTATTATTCAAAAGCCAATTGAGCAGGATAACCGTTGGGTGATAGTCTTCAGTTGTGCGGCCTGACTACACATTCAACTTAATATTCGACATTTATAAAAAAGCTATTGACTTGGGAGGTGTTTCGGACACTTCTAATTCGATTGACTTCCAGCTAATCTATACCTTATGACAAGCCATAATACGAGTCCGTAAGAGCCATGATTCTCGCCCGGTCTTGGCGATGGACAAAAGAAGATGGGCTAAAAGACTCAAATGGTCAAGAGCAGTTCCTGAAGAACTCTGTGCAAATCAGTAGAGAGATATAAGTTAACACAGACTATTGATACCTAAGGCAGGAAGCACTGATCTGTAAACTCGTCACCTCTACGTCCTTCTTTTCTCTGACCTCGCCGGCACCGAAGTTCGGCTTGACCACCCTTCCACCTTGCCCGCTAAGACATTTGTTCTCGATGAAAGGCTATCAGAAGACTATCAGACAATGACTCAGTTGGAATGCGACCAAGGGCCGGGTCCGCCGTTTGCTGATATCAAGTTCTCTGTCACAGTCTTCTCAACCTCAGCAGGGCTTCATGAGAATCAACTATCAAATCCCGATTTGACGGTACCGGTTTTCGCCCACCCGAAGTTCGAGCCCGACAGGCTGTCGGCCAATAAATAGTATAGATAAACAAATAATAATTAATAATTATCTAGTAATAAATAGTATATAGTATATATACTAAGACTAAGGTAAGGTAATCCTTATAGTACGATTTTATGCTTATAAATCAGCATTTTATCCATCCAAATTAGGAAATTTCTTGGCAAATTATACTAGCGCAGTACTAAAACTGGTGCTGCGACAGTGCTGCAGCACCATATAACAGCACCAAAATTGGCTTAGTCCCGCAGCACCTCGCAGCACCATATCGCAGCACCAAAATTGCCTAGGTGCTGTGGGACTTGTCAAGGCCTATATACATTGGTAATTCTCTGCTATACCGCCCACCTCAAGCAGGAGGTATCTTTACCCGTTTATCTCTCTAGAATGTCATACTTGACCTTACAGAATAGCTCCTTCCACCATCCAAGCTGCATCTCATCCGCAATATGATAGAGAGCTACATAGTTACTTAGCACGTCTAAAATGGCTGAAGAAGTAGGATGCAGCCAGGCTACAATTATAAATATTCGCTCAAACTTGCGATAATTTGGAAATGTACACGTACCCCTAACATGAATAGGATGGAAATGGACTGTAACACCACTAATGATCGAAGCCCTCTGCGAGCACTTATCTAAAAAGCCTGATTTATACCTCGATGGGATATGTGTTTTCCTCTAAGAAGAATTCTGTACCCTGGTCATAACCTCTAGTATAAGACGAGCCCTTACTACTAAAGGTTAGTCTAAAAAGAGCATTCGGTAGTAAGCTATAGAGTAAAACGCCGATTTACGATAATAGTATTTATATAATTTATCAGGTCTTTAGCTATATTAGCTAGTTTATATAAATAAATCTAGATATAATAAAAGGTTTAGGTTTAGGCGCACAAGGCTTGTTACCACGTGGTATAGCCCCTATATAAGTATTACAATTTTACCACAACTAGCGATATCACATACTACCTTTATATACCTAGGATGGAATCATTTTCTTGCGTGTCTTCTATAAGTCTATTGATAATACTACTATATTAGAGGAATTTATAGCGTAGCTTCTTTAGTACTAAAGCAGATAGCCTAAACCTAAATCTATTTTAGTTATAGATAACGCCTCGTTTCATTATTTAGAGCGGATGACGTAGATATATATGGACGTAGGGGTTAAATTGGTCTATCTACCACCCTACTCGCTGGACTTGGATCTGATTGAAGAGTTTTTCGCTAAGCTCGAAGCCTTTATTAAACGTAACTGGAGTTATTATGAAAGAGATCCTGATTAAGGCTTTGATGCTTTTCTTGGAATGGTGTATTAATGTGGTCGATGTAAAAGAAGAGTGCTAGAGGTCATTTTCGGTACGTAGGCTTGAAAATCGAAGAAGTCTCAGAAAATTGCTAGTACAGTACAATTGAATGAGGATAACTTTCACATGCGCCTTCATGATGTAAGGACTATTTATTACGAGGTCACTCATTAAACCAAGGGTCATCAGGAACTCGTGTCGCTGACGCTCTTGCAGACGGCTCAAATCGCATTGATTTTCCTTTTTGCTCAAATTTTCGAACACCGTAAATTGCTGCTTTCAAATTGATGACTTGACTTTATCCCATTTATTGCCGGTCTTGGATGGCAATGTGGTTTTGTGATCTAGTCCTGATATGTCGATTTCATCTGCTCTGATGTCCGCGACCGACAGGAGTCCCGATATTGGCCACCATATTTATCATGAATAAGAGACCCGCCCGTAGTAAACAAGATGTGGCGATTAATACGAAGGTCTAGACAAGTCGGATAAAATACCCCCGTACGGCTCTCGATCAGCCTCTGATTTAAGGTTATCTATCCTTGGCAGAACTTTATCCCCGCATGTAACGAACCGTCTGACTTCACATCGAGAACAGCGGTTCCGTTTGATCATTTGATCCATCAACCAAAATCACGCTGGTTCGGTGAACTCCATTTCTTACGCGTTGAGGTCAACTGATCCTTTGACCCAGCTATCACCAAATCATCTAGTGGACATGATGGAATGATTGTTCTCTCCAGTGATCTAAATGATCTGGAGATGGTGCATAAGTGGCTTTTGGAACCGTGGTTAAATCTCTATTAGCTTTATCTGGCTTTGAAGAACCCCACTTGAATCGTTTGCTATTGCAGGGGTTGTAACAGCACATATGACGTTCAACCATCTAGAAAAGCCAGTATAGATCGCCTGCTCTAGACTTTTTTTGATCAAGTCACTATCAGGACAGATGCTGAAACTAGGATAGAGCCTGCGGAGATCCTGAAAAACAAAAAAAAAAAAAAAAAACAAAAAAAAAAAACAATGTGACGAGGGATAACTTTGGGTTAAGAGAATGATTACCAAACTCCACATTTGGCATCTATTGGCTGAGTTTATTCAAACCTGCGGGATACAGATTTTGGTTATGATGGAATAATTGTAAGAGATCTAGTGATGTTTGTTCAACGATGATCATCGTTTTATCACTTTCCACCTCATGATATCCACCAAAAGTCAGATTCGTCTACTATCACGGTTAGTCAATTACCACTGTAGATCCAGCTTCAACAAGAACAGCAGATTATGCTTGTCATTTTTACATAACAGCGAGTCAACCACAGGACCCGCTGAACTAGAACCGGGATCTTTGGATGCATCATCTGCACTCATTGTGTCTCGCGCCACCATTGAAGATCGTTGTACCGTCTGCATTAGCTACATCTAGACGCATCGGTTGATTTAATGGTTCATTGACATTCAATAGATTGCTTTTTGGATGATCCGGAATAGGATAGGTGCTATATGCCAAGGCGCCAGGTAATCTATTTAAATGCTGAGAATTCCTCTGGTTTCTTTCTTAACCAATTCATCCCGAACAAGGTTAACAACTACCTCCTTGATAGCGAACACTTTAAAATGCTCCTGAAGAACATCATCACCGCCTTTGCTCTTACTGGCCTAGCCACTGCTACTCCTGTTTCAGACATTGAGGAGAGACAAGCAGCATGCGCCCCTGCAAAAAACTGGTGCTGTAGTACTGCATATCCATTGAGTATATTTTTCATTCGGGGAGTTGGGTCAAACTGCAGATGTAAGGCATTTTTAAGTGGATATCGAAACAATCATACTGATATATTTCAGTGAGAGGCAACACTCCATGTGGTGGTACACAGGCTGCTTCGCTTTGCTGTGCTAATAACCAGATTTTGGTAAGTTTCTCTAGAATTATATCTACAATGGAAGGAGAAGGGACTAATAGAAAATAGAGTGGCGGTACCACTAGCCGTGATGTCGTCTGCACTTCCTAATGAAGGAAGGTTTTTGAGGCTTCTTTGATGTGTACAATCCGGTGAAAAGTTTGTTAATAAGTCTACAATCTTTCATGGGCTATTGAAAGGTGTTCATGTTCGAAATATTGTTGACCTACTTCCATTTGTCTGATTATTGATATTATGGAAATAGTACTATATTCTTCAACCCCGGACAAAAGAATGAGAGTTAAGTTAATATAATACCGCACATGTGTACAGGAGGGTTCAGTCGTTTACTGAAATAACAATCGTAGTGTTATTACCTGTCATCTGACGATAATGGACAATTTTTCGTCGAGGAACTTTTTCTAATATCTTCTCTAAGAATAGCTACCAAAGGGCATTAGGGGCTGAATTAAGATCTTCCTCTATACACTTTTAACACCTCTTGATTATTGACTATAATACGTTACTCTATATGGTAACGTATATAGATTGGTGGGTCCTTATCATATAATCTTCCTTCCTCCTATTTAGATAACTGGAGTAGCCTAACTAAGAATATCTAACCATGACTGATCTTCTAGTATAATAGAGGGGGAGGGACTATAGTTAAACTGTGTTATATTAGGACTACCGAAATATCTAGGTGTTGGAATGTACTATGAGTTGTTTTCCTATATCGTAAGCTCTTCGGGCTGGGAGATTAAATTATTATGGTATAGGCTTTATGTTATCTATACAGTAGGATGGTAGTCTTGGGAGGGTCTATGTCAGCTTCCCTAAGTACTGCCCAGGACTTCCTTAGGAGTTAGTAATCAACGAGAATTGTAGTAGATAACAGAAGCCAAAGCTAGAGAGAAACAAAGTTGTGTATTAGGATTAGGATAAATTCTCTATAGCGTCACTACAGCCTTTTTTTGGATATAAAAAAGTGTAGGCAAAGGCTGTGCGTGACAAATAGACTAGGACATGAGACTGTGAAAGAAGAGCTTCCCAGGTCGTTAGGATTCCATCGGTTTCTACGAGAAATTACGGTACTATAACAATAACTCATTGTGGTTACCAATTAATACAATATTGCCCTACATGGATTAACAGGGTAAGTGCTAAAATTAGATTAGCGTGTCTCCACGTAGGGTCCGGGAATTAAATCGTAAGAGTGAAGAGTTAAAACTGATTTCGAATTCTGCTATAACATGCCAAAGCAAAAACATACAACAGTGAGGATTCGCTGGTGGTCACCCACCCAACTACTAACTCACCGGCGTGTGGCTTAAGTACGGCTGAGCGGACGGGAAGCCCTGTTTTCCACACCCTATGGTCGTATGTGCT